>NC_137685.1:22883919-22886419 GCF_963989245.1 Nansenia antarctica | reverse complement strand
TCTTTACATTTTAACCATCTTTTATCCAAAGCGACTTACAATCAGAAATGACAGGGACATTCTCCCCCGAGTAACTTAGGGCTAAGTGCCTGTTACGTCCCCATGTGTCCTTGTTGTGTTTCCTTCCCTTCTGTGTTCTCCTCTGTCATTCTACATCCAGGTGTCGTCAATGGGCCAATCTATTCCCTCATTCATCATCCCACTCCTGTCCAATCAGAGGTCTACCCATCATCCAATCAGAGGGCTGCCCGTCTGTTTAAATGTTCCTCATTGTGTCTCATTGTTAGTTGACTGTTTGGTTGTGTTTTGTTTGTTAGTTAGTTAGTTTGTCAACTCTTAGTTTCTTTGTTATTCTCTTAGGTTATTTGTATTCTCTTTGATACTTAGGTTATTTGTGCTATGTAGAGCCATAAGATCTGGGAGTTCGTAACAGTGCCCTTTACTCAAGGGCACACTAGTGGTGGTGTTCCCACCAGTTCAACTCACTATCCACTAGGCCACCCACACTAGCCTCTCTAACCTTTGGGAAACTGCCCCTCGTATCCCTGAGCAAATGGTGTTGCTGACAAGGCTATCCCTTTCTTTTTTGTGCTCCGGCTCCCAGTGAGGGGGGGGGGTCTGTCCTCCTACGTACTGTATCTGATAATACAGGCAGCTGTGGGACGGAGGAGAAGCCAGAGATCTAATTAAATGCGTCCTCCCACCATCCATTTCAAGTGAGCCAAGAGCAGTCAAGCTCGTCACCATGACGCCCCTCCCCTGTTCATCCAGCCTACAGACGCCCCTGACAGAGCGTCATGTTTACGTGAGTTGAACAGTTGGGTTGTGTAGTAGTCTTTTACAGACCCTTCAGAGCAAGCCTGAGAGCCAGAACTAGAGTTTGTGGCCCTTGTATGGAACACAGAACCCTAGTACGATACAGGCCATGATGGCCTGGAACACAGAACCTCCAGAAAGATGCCGCTATTAGCACGGGCTGGAACACAAGAGAACCCCCTAGAACGGACAATACAGCCATTAGCTAGAGCTGGAACACAAGAGAATCCCCAAAACAGACAACGTAGCCATTAGCTAGAGCTAGAATACAAGAGAAGGCTGGCTTGTTTTAAGAGGAGAGAAAATGTGTTCAAAGTTCAAATCCTCCCCCCCAGTTCTGGCCGCTAATAAACGTTTCAACTCTTCACCTCCACTGCCTCCCCAAAGACACCAGACAGGCTCTGTCAGGACGCTGGCGCTAAAGAACACTCAGTATTAACAGCTAATAATAGCATCGCTTTCATGGGCAATAATGTCAAAGCTGCAAAGCTAGCCTGCATGTTATAAAACCTTCGATTGAAATGAAGGAAAGAGATGATGCATAGGCCTACTTTGGAGGAGTCAGTAATCTTGCTTCACAGAAGGGAAATCAACCTGTTTAGGTGATGATAAAGAAGGAAGACGTGCACATTTCGAACAATTAAGACATACATTTCCCATCATTGCAGTCACCTCATGCAGTGTTAACTAGAAAGTGTCATGGGAGCGTTTCCGCTCATTTAATGTTTGCGTGATCAGAGGAGTACATTTAGTGTCTAATGGCTCTCCTTTGCTCGCCTTCTTAACGCGTGTGTATGCTTTTAGTACACAGAAGCCCCAGTGATTGAGATAGCTGCAGAGGAGAGCCAGAGAGCATTTTGTAATGCAAATGACATAGCCTGAAGCATAGAATGCACATACACGCACACACACACGCGAGCACAGCACGAGCACGCACGCATGCACACACACACACACACACACACACACACACACACGCACACGCACACACGGACACACGCGCACACACACACACTCACACACACACACACACACACACGCACACGGACACACGCGCACACACACACGCACACACACACACACACACATACACACGCTCTCTCTCTTAGTTTGAGCAGCCTTGAAAGCGAAAGTCTACTGTCAGGGTGGGTTTTTAATGTATGATTTGTACACACACACAATAACAAATGAAAGACAAAATGAAAAGCAAATGGCAAATCGTGCAGGGAGATTAAGAAACCTGCTAAGGCGTCCAGAATAGTGATGTGCAGTTGGGAAATGATTCGCTCTTTTTTTAACAACTCATTCTAGCGGGTCGATTCCTGGACTTTTGGGGCACCTGAGTGGCAGTTAGTACAAATGGGCTCATCATAGGCTATATCACAAGCATCAAACATCTATACCAGATGAACTGGTGAACAGATGAGTTGATTGAACTGTTTGTGTGAAAGAAGGAGTCGTTTGTGAACTGCTGCATATCATTTCATTGGAATCAAATACTTTCATAGCTCAGTCTGTGATGAGCAGCTATTATTTACTGACAACATCATTTAATTGAAGGCTATCATACTACTGGTCACCCTTTTATCCATTCTTAATACTGAAACAACACTAAATAAATAAATAACGAACATCAGTATCCGCAATGTAATACAGACTTAACTTAACTACTACATCCCTCGAC
>NC_137685.1:22838919-22878919 GCF_963989245.1 Nansenia antarctica | reverse complement strand
ATTGACCTATCGCTAAGCCACGCCCCGAAATAGAAATTGTCCAATCATATCACAGCAAAAGTCACGACAGGCAGAAAACCCGGACAAACAACTCGCTAATATCTGATGGTGAAAAGCTTCTAGACTAAATATTCTTGTCATCTTTAAAAAAAAAAAACATGTCTATTACTTGCTGTGGTAAATCAGAAATCAGAAATGTGCCAACTCCCGCCATTGTAAGTCATTGAATGTCATTCAGTCACGGTCGGTCAGTCAGTCACTGACAGTGAAGCGTTGTTTGTTTGTCCAGGTTTTCAAAGGGGGCGTGGCTTAGCGATAGGTCCATAGCCACACATCAAGCAACCCTACCTGAACAGGAGGTGGATGCGGTGGCTTTCCCCTGGGAGCAGCTGTCCTCCTGGCCAGCAGGTGGCGCTGCATTGGGCTGCTGATGGGAGTCAGCCAGGGTTGTTTTGACTACGTTGTCAGGTGGCTGGCTTGTGGCCTCCATCGAGGTCTCTCCAGGTTTGACAGAGTCCGATGGAAGCTCCTTGGTGTCCAGTTGAGCTTCCTCCTCATCAGGAAATTCAAACAGCTCTCCCTGCTCTTCATCTTCCTCCTCCTCTTTCTCATCTGGCTGCTGCTGGGACGTCACAGTGGACATAAGCTCTGGAAGAGAGACAAGAGAAAGTGAACATGTTGCCTAAAAATAGCTGAACTCCCATCCATCTAACAGCACCTATCATCCATCTAACTGTGTACGTACACAGAGACTGAGAACGTACACAGAGACTGAGAACGTACACAGAGACTGAGAACGTATACAGAGACTGAGAACGTATACAGAGACTGAGAACGTACACAGAGACTGAGAACGTACACAGAGACTGAGAACGTACACAGAGACTGAGAACGTATACAGAGACTGAGAACGTATACAGAGACTGAGAACGTACACAGAGACTGAGAACGTACACAGAGACTGAGAACGTATACAGAGACTGAGAACGTACACAGAGACTGAGAACGTACACAGAGACTGAGAACGTACACAGAGACTGAGAACGTATACAGAGACTGAGAACGTACACAGAGACTGAGAACGTCTGAGAACGTACACAGAGACTGAGAACGTAGACAGAGACTGAGAACGTACACAGAGACTGAGAACGTACACAGAGACTGAGAACGTACACAGAGACTGAGACAGACCTTTTCCAAAAACTGATGTTTGTGAAGTACAGAAAGACTGTGTAAGGTAGGGATGAAAGGGATATGGAAAGTTAGATTAACGAGCAGAGGTTGTACATTGTTTCCCTTTTTTAAATGTATCTTTATTGTAATTTATCTTTACCATTTATTTTTACTGTTTTCCCCTGCTTTTATATTCATTCTATGCTTGTATATGTTTTTATATTCACTTTATGTTCTTATTCCTGTTGTAAAGCACTTTGAGCTGCATTTCTTGTATGAAAGGTGCTATATAAATAAAGCTTTACTTACTACTTACTAACAGCACCTATCTTCCATCTAACAGCACCTATCATCCATCTAACAGCACCTATCATCCATCTAACAGCACCTATCATCCATCTAACAGCATCTTCCATCCATCTAACAGCACCTATCATCCATCTAACAGCATCTATCATCCATCTAACAGCATCTATCTTCCATCTACCAGCATCTATCATCCATCTAACAGCACCTATCATCCATCTAACAGCATCTATCATCCATCTAACAGCACCTATCATCCATCTAACAGCACCTATCATCCATCTAACAGCATCTATCATCCATCTAACAGCACCTATCATCCATCCATCTAACAGCACCTATCATCCATCTAACAGCATCTATCATCCATCTAACAGCACCTATCTTCCTTCCATCTAACAACATCTATCTTCCATCTAACAGCATCTATCATCCATCTAACAGCACCTGTCATCCATCTAACAGCACCTATCATCCATCTAACAGCACCTATCATCCATCTAACAGCATCTATCATCCATCTAACAGCATCTATCATCCATCTAACAGCATCTATCATCCATCTAACAGCACCTATCATCCATATAACAGCTATCATCCATATAACAGCTATCATCCATCTAACAGAACCTATCATCCATCTAACAGCATCTATCGTCCATCTAACAGCACCTATCATCCATCTAACAGAACCTATCATCCATCTAACAGAACCTATCATCCATCTAACAGCATATATCATCCATCTAACAGCACCTATCATCCATATAACAGCTATCATCCATATAACAGCTATCATCCATCTAACAGAACCTATCATCCATCTAACAGCATCTATCGTCCATCTAACAGCATCTATCATCCATCTAACAGCACCTATCATCCATATAACAGCTATCATCCATATAACAGCTATCATCCATCTAACAGAACCTATCATCCATCTAACAGCATCTATCGTCCATCTAACAGCACCTATCATCCATCTAACAGAACCTATCATCCATCTAACAGAACCTATCATCCATCTAACAGCATATATCATCCATCTAACAGCACCTATCATCCATCTAACAGCACCTATCATCCATCTAACAGCATCTATCATCCATCTAACAGCACCTATCATCCATCTAACAGCATCTATCATCCATCTAACAGCACCTATCTTTCTTCCATCTAACAGCATGCACCTATCTTCCTTCCTTGCTTTCAGAGGCATTAAGAGCATCATATTATACATGTACCCCGTGGACCCACTCACTGTCAATTAAGTGAATGTGGTCGAAAGTCTGGCTGTAATCTTTTGGGCAATTTCTACTACATTTCGTTGTCTCAGTCTCAGTACTCTGTGCAATGACAATCCAATTGTATCTAATCTAATCTAATTCAGCTCATGATCTGATGATCCCTTCGACACATCAGCCGAGATAACTTTTTAAATAGACAAATGTATTGCGTTAGGCAAACACATGTTAGTATAATTGTTCATCAGTTGCACAATGACACATAAAAAGATGTTTTCATTTAATTACGGTTTTGTTTCTACAGTGGATCATTGTTTACAATGTTCCACATCAGCGATTTGGTTTTCCTGTATGGGTGTTCTGATGGAATCCTCGTGGAATGTGCAATGATCCCTTTTAATAAGAAATAGTTTCACTGACTTCCTCTTAAAACGAAGGCTTGCTTATAGAGCAAGCAATAGCATGTGAAACATGAGCAAGGGTGTGTTTATGTTGAGAATCGTTGTAATGCAAAATCATATTTACACCACTGCAAAGTATGTGTGATGAAACGGATTCACAGGCAAAGGTCGTGGCCAGGGAGTATATAAGTGTTTTGTACTGGACGATTTGGTCCAAAGAAAAAACTATTAGAGAAAGTGTAGTCAGAGATGAGTTGTGAATATGGTGTGTACCATACAGTGGGCCTACCTTCATTCGTTTGTGTAAAATCAACAAGTTTAACTAAGTTTAACACCTTTTATATGAATGTATTTATACTCTCTGTAATACCTCATACTGTAAAATGGTAAATGGACTGCACTTATATAGCGCCTTTATCCAAAGCGCTTTACAACGGCCTCTCATTCACCCATTCACACACACATTTCACACACCAATGGCGGCAAGCTACCATGCAAGGCGCCGGCCCGCTCACTGGGAGCAATTTGGGGTTCAATGTCTTGCCCAAGGACACTTCAACAAGTGGCCAGGCGGGACTCGAACCGCTGATCTGCCAACCTTGCGATCATTAGACAGCGGCTCTACCTCCGGTGCCACAGCCGCTCCTATACTGTAATACCATACACTGTCTACATATCATGTCTTTTGCACTATGCCACTATTTGCACTCTGGTTAGATGCCAAACTACATTTCATTTTCCCAGTACTTGTACTCTACTGTGCAATGACAATTAAGCAATATCACACGAGAGGGAGTGTGTTATACTGAATATCAGCATGGCTGTGATTCGGTCATAGGCACGAGGCCGCAGGCCGAGTACCAAAGACAATTGTTGTTTGACAAATTGTCAAATTACTTGGTCGGAACTAACTGTTGTATAATAAAGTTTAATCTAATCTAATCTAATCTAATCCAAACCAGTTGTTTTGACCAGTTGGCTTTCTCTGGATTGGCCAAAACATAAATCCCTTATTTATATAGAGTGTCAGTCAGCCTGTGGCCTGAGACACACAGAGGAAGACCAGAGACAAAGAAAGGATTACCACACCATAGCTATAAAACATGGCCATATGGGTGGGAGAAGTCCTGCAGCACCCAGAGAAGGCCTGTTTTGCAGATTCACAGAGATTTCTATACCGTCGATAAGCCTAAGGGCTGGGTTATCAGAGCGTAGGTGTGTGAAGGCCTGTATGTACTGTATGAACTCTCAATTGACCCAAAACGTATTCTTTTCATCATGAAGGCTAAATGTCACCTCTGAACAAAACAGTGTAGTCCATCTCAGGCCAGTACATCCTGTACCGTCTCATCCTGCTCCTTAGCTCATGTTTAGATAGATAGATAGACTTTATTTGTCATTGTTACAGTACAGGTACCAAACAACGAAATTTAGGAGGGGAGGCTCCCCTGGTGTTTAAGAAAGGAAAAAGAAACACATTTTGAAAAAGCATAGATGCATAAAATCACAAGAAGATAAAGAGCTGGTTTACATCAATAGAGGCTATGTACACAATCCACTGTACTATACTGCACAGATAGTCAACTAGGGTTGTCATATTGCACAAGAAAGTATTTTTTCACATTTTTTTAAAGTGTCACAGTTTGCAGGCTTGAAAATGTACATGTTTGTGCCTCAGCACTAGCTGCCATTTACAATCCGTCCGGACTTGTCCTGGGCCCAGAACTTAGGCCTTTTCTGTGTTCAGGGCCTTGACGGCCCTGTGGTAGAAGCAGTTCTTCAGTCTGTTTGTCTTAGCGGCCGGGGTCCTGTACCTCCTGTTCGAGGGCAGCTTGACAAAGTGTTCGTGCCCAGGGTGGGTCGGGTCCTTGGAGATCTTGGAGGCCCTCCTGAGACAGCGTGTTTCGTACAGCTTCTCCAGAGAGGGGAGGGTGGCGCCGGTGATCCCCTGTGCTGTTCTCACGACTCTCTGTAGATCGTTTCTCTCCGCTGCCGTGCAGCTGTGGTACCAGTTGGAGATGCCGAAGGTGAGGATGCTCTCCACTGCGCCGTGGTAGAAGGCCACCAGCATCTCCTGCTTGCTGTGTTGTTTCTTGAGGCATCTCAGGGTGTATAGCCGCTGTTGTGCCCTCTTGATGGTGCCTTTAGTGTTGTCCTTCCAGGCCAGGTCATCCCGTATGATGTGTCCCAGGAAACGGAGGTTTGAGACCATCTCTACGCTCTCTCCGTCGATGAGCAGGGGCAGGATCTCGGACTTTTTCCTCCTGTAGTCTACGATGAGTTCCTGGGTCTTTGACTTGTTTAGCAGCAGGTTGTTTACCTTGCACAGCTTGCTCAATTGCTCTACCTCATCCCTGTACGCCGCCTCGTCCCCCCCCGAGATACATCCCACCACGGTGGTGTCGTCTGCAAACTTTACGATGTAGTTGCTGGGGTGGATGGGGGTGAAGTCGTGGGTGTAGAGGTTGTAGAGGATGGGGCTTAGCACGCAGCCCTGGGGTGACCCAGTGCTGAGGCTGAGGGCTGTGGAGGTGTGGGGGCCCACCCGCACCCTCTGGGGGCGGTTGGTCAGGAAGTCCTTGATCCACGCACATATAGAGTGTGATAGACCCAGGTCTAGTAGTTTGGTCACTAGCCTGTCTGGAAGGATGGTGTTAAAGGCGGAGCTGAAGTCCACGAAGAGCAGTCTCGCGTAGCTGTTTCCCCTCTCCAGGTGGGATAGAGTGGCGTGGAGAGTCGTCGCTATGGCGTCCTCTGTGGACCTGTGGGCTCTGTAGGCGAACTGGTATGGATCCAGGTTGGGCGGGAGGCGTGTGAGTATGTGGGCCCGGACTAGTTTCTCGAAGCACTTCATGATGATTGGTGTGAGTGCCACCGGGCGGTAGTCGTTTAGGCAGCTCACCGTGCTTTTCTTCGGGACTGGGATGATAGTTGAGGTTTTCAGGCAGGGTGGGACGGTGGCCTGGGACAGGGACTGGTTAAAGATGTTGGTGAAGACCCCGGCCAGCTGGTCGGCGCAGTCTCTCAGCACCCGTCCCAGGACGCCATCCGGCCCAGAGGCTTTCCTGGGGTCCACCGCCTTCAGTACGCGTCTCACCTCGTGCTCTGTGAGGGTGAGGCTGCTGAGAGCTGGAGAGAGTGGTGTCTGTGTTGTGGTTACCTCCGTTCGCCCCTCGTCGAACCGGGCGTAGAAGGTGTTCAGCTTTCCCGCCAGCAGGGGGTCGTCCTCTGCGGCTGTGAGCCTGTTGGCTCTGAAGTTTGTCATCTGCTGAACCCCCTGCCACATCCGCCTGGAGTCGTTGCTCAGGAGGCATTCCTCAATCTTCTCTCTGTGCTCTGCCTTGGCCGCTTTGATGCCGCGCTTTAGGTTGGCCCTGGTGGAGCTGTACAGCGGTGTGCGCTTCCCTGCGAAGAAGGCGTTGTCCCTCTCATTTAACAGTTTTTGGACCTTCCCAGTCATCCATGGCTTCGTGTTGGGGTAGACCCGGACCCGTTTGTCCACGGTGACTGAGTTGGTGCAGTTCACTATGTGGTTAAGAACCGACGACGTGTACTGTTCCAGGTCCTCATGCTCGTATTCCTGCCATAGGGTGTCATTTAGGCAGATCTGCAGTGGAGCGGACCCTTCTGGCCAGGTTCTGACAGTCTTAGTGGTGGTGGGAGCACTTTTCCCCATTGTGGTGTATGCAGGAATCAGGAGGATTGACACATGGTCAGACATGCCTAGATGAGCTAGCGGACTAGCCTTGTAAGCACGTTTGATGTTGGTGTATACCTTATCCAGTGTTTTTTCTCCCCTCGTTGCACATTTTACATGCTGGTAGAACTTGGGTAGTACTGCCTTCAGGTCGACATGATTAAAGTCCCCCGCTATGATGTGGATAGCCTGTGGATCAGTACTTTGTTGGCTACTAATGACGTCGTATAGTCGCGCCAATGCTACTTTGCTGTCTGAGCTAGGTGCAATATACACACATGTAATTAGCACACATGTAATTTGTCTCTGTTTTCATGTGATTCATTTCATGTTTCCAGTTTATTTGTGTGTTTCTCACCTTGTCTCCCTGGTTTCAGACACTTCATTACCTGCCTGTGTGTGTTTCTACCCCCTCCTCGATGAGGCTTCATCTTTCTCTGTGTATTGAATCTGCCTCTGTGCTTTTCGTCAAAATATCGCAGCGACTATTTTCTAGTGTTTAGCTTTCCTGGTTTACGATCCCTGATAGTTTACCTTCTCCCTACTGGATTATCCACATACTTGTTTACTGACAACCTCTGTACCAAACCCTGCTTTCTGGAAGTAAAGACTTTTCTTTGATTTGAAGTTTTTGTCCCTGTGTGGTGCATTTGAGTCCTCTGCATACTACAATCATTACACATCCCTCTTCCACTACATACATGTCAGGCCAATACATACAACGTGTCAGACCAGCACATAGGACTGCAGAGTCACTACCTATCTTCCGCCGTAGACGGAAGACCCATCACTTCAGGTTACACCTTAACTGTCCCTCCTAAGACCTCTTCATCCCCTGTACACCCCCTGTACAGTTTCTCTACTGTACATAAAAATAACAATTATAAAATAAAATACAATCTTAATTTTGGCTTAATTATGGCCCCTGGCATCCCCTAGCATGGATTATTTGCTATGTTATTATTTGCTATGACTGATGAATAGATGATTCACTTACTTAGACAAATGTATTTTGTTGTCAGTTGCTTTGGATATAAAGGCGTCTGCTAAATGCCAAACATGTAATCCAACATATCAGGGCTGAACACCTGATGATTGTCAAATCTGTTAGCATATTTCAGTTAGACCAGCTGAAATGTGTCCATATGCAGAGGGGGTCTGTATCAGGGTTCATATGCAGGGGCTCTGTATCAGGGTTCATATGCAGAGGGTCTGTATCAGGGTTCTTCAGAGCAGCCCTCCTGGCCCCCGAAAGACTTCCTGGAATCTCCTAACACAGCATCTGCTTTGCATTTTGATTAGTGAACCAGTCCTGTACTGGAACATTCCTGGCCCTGATAGGGCAGTTTGCTCAGCCCCATGTGGGATGACAGCATAGGGAGGTACTTTAGAATCCGGGGGGTGGGGGGGGGGGTTGGGACGGACTGGGCGGGAAAACGGAGTTGGGAGCAACAGAGGCCTCTTGCTGGTGATTGCGTAATTCATTTTCATCAGCCAGAGTCCCTGGCCTGAATACGAAATATATCATGTCAATTATAGCTCTGCAGGCCTCCCTCTAATCACACAGCCTTCTGACACTTTAGACAGGAAACGAGGTCCTTATGCGAGTGATGTATCGTACTGGAACTTTGTTGTTGGCATGGCGATAATGACCGGGCAAACGACCCATTTAGGTAATGTTTCTTCTGTCGTTCGAAAGATCCGATGGAAATATTTCCAGAAATGCCTTGGAACCTTTTCCAAGTGACAAAGCAGGCGCACTTTTGAGCCTTCTGCAACCACTTCTATTACAAATACCACCCTTGAGTCTCTGAGTGGTTAGACTCCAGTATATCCCTCTGTGCCCACCCCTTCAAGCCCTTTGGACCTTGTCCCCCCCTTCCACTGGCCCACAAACACAGTTTCTCCATCCCGGGCCCACTCTCTCTGGTCCAATAAAACAATGAGCCTTTTGTGGGGGGGGGAGAACCTCGCGTCAGGCTTCAGAAAGCATTGTTGCTGCATCAGTTAGTGAAATACTGGGGCCGGTCATTACATCACAGGGTCAAGGGTCAGAGCAGTAGCAGGGGCCCGAGGCAGAGCTGTACTGCATGTGATGTGATGTAATGGAGCCATGCTCGGCCCAGTATAATAGAGGATCTGTGACGGCAGATCGATTCTGTCCCCACATGAAAGCGACTGTTCTCTGTCTCTCTCTGAGCTCAACTCTTTAGGACTGTCTGTGTCGACGGGTGTAATGAAAGTCATCACTGGAGGATCTCTAGAGAGGAAAAGAAAGGCGGCCGCTGGCAAAAAATAATCTTTCATCATTTGATCTGCTGGTGTAAATCAGATTACTGTAGCTAAGAGCTTTGACATTGGGAAATATTAAGTCCAATATTTTGCGACAGTAAAATGTGCTTGATTAATATGTGACACGATCTGGTGAAAAGGGCTGCATGTCGGCAAGTCACGCAAATGACCCAAAAAAACACACAATAACAAACAACAGTTTTAGGATCGCTAAATACTTAGAATGTGAATTGGATTCACTATCTCGTCTGCTGTAGGCTACTAGTAAGTGATACATGGCTTGTAAACAAACTTACGTTTTAGGACGTGTAAAAAAGTCAAAAGTCAAGGACTGTGTGATAATCTAATTATGTGTAGTTATGTATTTTTAGCATGTTGATGTTCTATCAGCATATTGTGGTGTTATAAACATGCAGTTAGATGTTCGTAGCAAAGTTCCTTTTTAGCGGTACCTAAATATCAGTATAAGTACCTATATATCTATCTAATCTAATCTAAAAACGGTTTCTCAGGCTAAGTCTGCACATGCACGTCAAAGGAAAGTAAGATACATACGAACGGTTTCTCAGATACCTAACCTCCCGCTCAATATGTCTGTCTCCTCGGGTCCCCACCACAAACGCCTGTGGTGAACGGTGCAACTCTGGATGACCTGCCATGTACTCTGTCTCCCCTAGAAAAGGGAAATTCATGAAGATACATCTTCAGACTTACGCTTGACCGACACTGGACTCTGTCTGACCTCTGTCTCGTATCCGTCTCAAATGTGTCTCTTAACCAATATCCTGGTACCCAATACTTTTTCTTGAGTTTCTTGAATTTTATCTCTAAAGAGCTATTATTACTATTATCATTATCAGAGAGTGTTGTGGTACAACCAAGACATATTTCCACCACAACATATACTAACTCAGTGCTGGTGTGTTCTCTGCCTTCAGGCAAACCTGTTCGGATACGTGCACACTCTCAAACTGTCATGTTGAAACTGTATTTTCAACACAAATATCGTACACATAACAGACATTAGAAATGACATTCTGCACACAACAGACATTAGAAAACATCAAACTACAGAGTAGAAAGCCTCTAGTCCTCCTGACAAAGAGACTAGGACCAGAGGAAACTAAAGACTGACAAACTGGTTCGATCCTAAAGAAAGCATTTTACAGGAAAGCAGGATATCTGACGTTATTGAGATGAAACGAACAACAACACACCCTAACCTCAATTAAGAGCTCAGTAACCCAGCGGTACTGTGGCAATGTTTGGGGAAGTTGCAGTAATTCTAGAGGAGGCCTTAGGGTTAAACCACACTCTATACCCAGTGAATCACACTACCCTCTGCATGCTACCACCTGCATGCTACCACCTGCATATTACCCCCTGCATACTACCCTCTGCATGCTACCACCTGCATACCCTACATACTACACCTTGCATACTTCTCCCTGCATACTACTCCCTGCATACTACACCTTGCATACTACCCTCTGCATACTACTCACTGCATACTACTCTCAGCATACTCCTCTAACTGCAGATTGGAGTTGTGTTGACAGAATTATAAGAACACGACTGTATTATGAACAAGTCAAGTCAATTCTTTATTATCCAATAGAGACATTTGGTCTACAGGCAGGGTGGACACACAAACACACACACACACACACACACACACACACACACATTACAAAACACAGATACACTACACACCACACCCACTGCACTGCAACCATACACACACTGCACTGTCTCTGCTGTTTAACCCTACAAAGTATTTAGTCCCGGGCCGACTAGAAGCTGCACACCAAGCACACAGAGCAGAGCAGTCATTGGTCCATGAGAGAGAGAGAGGGAGGGAGAGAGAGAGAAAGGGGGGGGGGAGAAGAGAGAGAGAGAGAGAGAGAGAGAGAGAGAGAGAGAGAGAGAGAGAGAGAGAGAGAGAGAGAGAGAGAGAGAGAGAGAGAGAGAGAGAGAGAGAGAGAGGGTGTCAGGGGGCATCAATGGACAATAGCGCAGTGCACCAGCTGGCAGTGAATAAACAGCGCTGGGATTCTTCCAGAAGGTCATTCTGAGAGGACCCCCGGGTCTATAGGGTCTGTCTTCCCTGGGTTGGGTTAGATGGAGCCCCCCCCCCCCTAAAAATAATAATTTAAAATAATTTTGCCATTTAGCAGACGCTTTTATCCAAAGCGACTTACAATTACGAATTACAGGGACATTCCCCCTGGAGTAACTGAGGGCTAAGTGCCTTACCCAAGGGCACACTAGTAGTGGTGTGGCTTCAGGCGGGATTTGAACTCACAACCTTCCGATCACAAGTCCAACTCACTATCCACTAGACCACCACTACCACCACTCCCCCTACTTCTGTCCAGCCTCCCATTGACAACCCGACAAGGTCAAAAAACGGCTAAAACTGACCCTAACCGTAACCTAACCAAACCCTTAACCCCTAAACCTAACCAAACCCTTAACCCAGAAACCTAACCAAACCCTTAACCCAGAAACCTAACCAAACCCTTAACCCAGAAACCTAACCAAACCCTTAACCAGGGCTCTCAAGTCTCACACATTGGGCGTGAGACACACGCATTTCAACCCGTTCACACGCTCACACGCCGCGTGTGTCTCACGCCCAATGCATGAGACCTGAGGGCCCTGCCTTAACCCATAAACCTAACCAAACCATTTGAACTCATTTGGAAGTAGGTTTGCTGGTCTGGCTCTCTTCTGTGTTTTCCCCCCCCCTCTGGGAGTCTGGGAGAACAGGATCCACGAACAACAACGGAGAGAGGCGGGCAGATAGCTTCTTCCTCCTACCCCTCCGTATCAACAACCCCCGGGGACATCCTTTTACCAGGAGATAAGGGTGTGTGACTCACCCCTTCAGACGCCTGTGAACAGAACTGCTTGTGAACAGATCGACTCTGTCAACGTTTAGCTGTCAAGAGGCGAAGCTTAGCCGCAAGAGTGGGAAGAGTGTTCTTTCCTAACACGCTATGCTAACGGACGCTAACGCCTCCTCCGAACACTTAGCTTACCGATATGATTTTTGATGATGAACTTTCGCTCGTAGCAGAATTGATGTTACACTAGAGCATGGATCTCTCTCTCTATTCTTTAGCTCTTAGATTTGAGTAAGCTACAGTACAGGAAGTGTGGAAAAGAGAGTGTGAATACAACATGATTCATGTGATAGTTAATACTATAATATAACACTGTAATTCTAACACTATAATACACTCTTCTATAAGCCTCATCTGTGACTAGCATTAGTAAATAAAACTAGTCACAGATGGTGCTACATGATGTGCTGCTGTGTCATGTGCGTTGCCATGACCTCCACTGTTCAGACCTCCACTGTGCATGCATGCATTATTAATGCAGGAGCCACTGTGACCTTCAGATGGCCTCTGCTACAGATGCTGCTCCGGTCCTTCTGACCGGGCCCTCTACCCTCTGGGCTGGCTGACTGACTGGCTGGTCTACCCTCTGGGCTGGCTGACTGACTGGCTGGTCTACCCTCTGGGCTGGCTGACTGACTGGCTGGTCTACCCTCTGGGCTGGCTGACTGCCTGGTCTACCCTCTGGGCTGGCTGACTGACTGGCTGGTCTACCCTCTGGGCTGACTGGCTGGTCTACCCTCTGGGCTGGCTGGCTGGCTGGTCTACCCTCTGGGCTGGCTGGCTGGTCTATCCTCTGGGCTGACTGACTGGCTGGTCTAACTTCTGGGCTGGCTGGCTGGTCTACCCTCTGGGCTGGCTGACTGGCTGGTCTACCCTCTGGGCTGGCTGACTGACTGGTCTACCCTCTGGGCTGACTGGCTGGCTGGTCTACCCTCTTGGCTGGCTGGCTGGTCTACCCTCTGGGCTGACTGACTGGCTGGTCTACCCTCTGGGCTGGCTGGCTGGCTGGCTGGCTGGCTGGCGGGTTGGTCTACCCTCTGGGCTGGCTGGTCTACCCTCTGGGCTGGCTGGCTGGCTGGTCTACCCTCTGGGCTGGCTGGCTGGTCTACCCTCTGGGCTGGCTGGCTGGTCTACCCTCTGGGCTGGCTGGCTGGTCTACCCTCTGGGCTGGCTGGCTGGTCTACCCTCTGGGCTGGCTGGCTGGTCTACCCTCTGGGCTGGCTGGCTGGTCTACCCTCTGGGCTGGCTGGCTGGCTGGTCTACCCTCTGGGCTGGCTGGCTGGTCTACCCTCTGGGCTGGCTGGCTGGTCTACCCTCTGGGCTGGCTGGCTGGTCTATACTCTGGGCTGGCTGGCTGGTCTACCCTCTGGGCTGGCTGGTCTACCCTCTGGGCTGGCTGGCTGGCTGGTCTACCCTCTGGGCTGGCTGGCTGGCTGGCTGGTTGGTTCACACTTCAAGGATTCAGTCAGGTTCATCACCATCATCTACTAGAGCAGGGGAGGCTGGTGGAAGTGGAGATTGGAGGACAGGTTCATAGAATTTCTCATTCCGCTCGGCTCATTACAATGAGCCGGTCCTCCGATTTGTCTACCTCCACCAGCCTCCCCTGTAACAGATCCATCTGTGCTGTCTGAGGACACTGTTACTGGGGCCACTGGCTACACCTCCGAAAAAATCATCAATTCGCTAACAATATAACAAAGTAGCAAATATCAAAGACGTGCAGAATGATCTCCTCCAGGGGGGCTTGGTGGCATAGCACACTAACGCCCACGCTGCGTAATTGCAAGGTCCCCGGTTCGATTCCAGCCATCGACATATCCTACATGTCATCCCTCCTCTCTCTCAGCCATCCTTCCTGTCAATCTCTACTGTCTCTATCCCAATAAAGCAGAAATGCCCTGAAATGTATTTTTTTGAAGCACGATCTCCTCCACCTCTATCTGTGCTGTGGACACTGACTCTGACGGCCACCTCAGTCCTATTTACACGTTGACAGGAAAATCCTCACTCTGGTCTGGTCTGGTCTAGGTATGTGGTCTGGTCTGGTCTAGGTATGTGGCTCACACCACTATACGTTGTGAGTCAAACCTTTGAGGCTTCTGGGTGTGTGTGTGTGTGTGGGGGGGGGGGTTATGACGTTATGGTGTGTGTGTGAGGAAGACCAGCTGTTCACTGTGTGTGAAGTCCAACAGGTTTATTGACCTACGTTCCCCATGTGCTGCTCTGTGATCTCCGTCATTGGCTTATCTCTTTGTTGGGCCAATGAAAGCTTGGTTATGGAGCTTTGTTTGCATGTCCATGTGTTGCTACTTCCCTATTGTTCAGTCTCAGGGAAGCAGGGTTGCTTTTCAGTATCAGAACACAGAACAGTTACCGTATCTGTTACCGTATCTCTTCTGATGCAGTCCTACGAATAGGACATTGTTATAACACTGCCAGTCTTGCAGTTCACAGCTTGTCCAGGATGCATGTGTTACGGTACATGTGGGAATACGGTACATGTGGGAAAACTAGGGTTAGGGTTAGGTTCTAGCGTGCTACGGTTAGGGTTAGGGGTAGGGTTAGGGTTAGGGATAGGGTTAGGATTAGGGTTAGACATGCCAGCATGTACCAAGTCGACTCGACTAACCCTATACATGTACATACATGCATACTATGTAGTTAACCCATCAGTGTTGTTCATCCTTTTCCAAGTGTTTTTTTAAATACTTGTATAGAAAGTAAGACCAAACAGAGCGAGGACAGGCGGTGGCCTGAGAGAGGGGACAGGACAGGAGCAGCGGAAACTAAGCAGGTGACACTGAGATGACATAGAACAGGCGACACGTGCTAAGAGATAACTAACCCAACACACCTCCCGATTACTGTCCTCACCAGACATGCTGGATGAACCCGTCTTCAATGTCAACATACTACTGCTGCAGCCACTGCACCTTCCAACTATGTGTTTACCAACTACTGGTGGAGGTAGAAATCAGCAGACAGGTCTCAAACACACTTACACCTTCCCCCGATTACCTATAGTCTAAGACTTCTAAGCAATGTAACACACTTTATCTAGATTCAGTCTGCTTATAAATAGTGTCACATGTTTACCACACCAACTACCCCTGTACTCACCCTCCCCTTTTGCCTTGTAAACCTACTGCACTTTACCACTTTAACGACTCAAATCCAAACTCAAGTCGAATTTTTACCCACAACCTGCTGTCATAAAGCTTTCCATTGTATTACATTATATTCACTGCAGGCGACATAACACACAATCCAGATGGAGTTTCTACTCCATTAGTCACCGTTACTGTACCATCAACATCCTGCTTATTAAAAAGTTATAAAGATATAAAGAGTTGGTGGTGTCTGGGGTGGGACGTGTCTGTTCCTAATCCCTTTAGGCTTCTGGGAGTGACGGGGCCTCAGCTCTGTGTGTGTGTGTGTGTGTGTGTGTGCGTGTGTGTGTGTGTGTGTGTGTGTGTGTGTGTGCGTGCGTGTGTGTGTGTGTGTGCGTGTGTGTGTGGTGGGGAGTGGGGTCCCATTCATAGGGGGGTCTTTGTAGTTTAGGCTCCAGACCAGACATGCATGGACTACTAATGACTATTGAGATTGTCAGACTGGAGGAAAGGAGGAAGCAAAAAAAAAAAATCAAACACAAGAAGTTGAACAGTCTCTCTCTGGGAATGCTGGGACATCCGGCGAGAGAGTCAGAAACAGTGCCTCCCTCCCTCCCTCCTGCCTCCCCCGGTTCTCCTCCTCCCTCTTCCCCCACCTCTCGGCTGTGAGGCTACATGCTGTCTGCTACACGCTTGTCTGTCTGTCTGTCTGTCCTCAGAGCTGCTGCTGTTCAAACAAGGCCTGAGCGTTCTCACTCCTGAGGTGACGGGTCGTGATGCCACCGCTGACTGACAGAACCCTCCCTAGTTACCCCAGACAGAGCCACGGACACAGCCCTCTCTAGGCTAACCACTGACACAGCCCTCTATAGATTAACCACTGACACATCCCTCTCTAGACTAACCACTGACACACTCTCTAGACTAGTCACTGACACAGCCCTCTCTAGACTAACCACTGACACAGCCCTCTCTAGACTAACCACTGACACAGCCCTCTCTAGACTAACCACTGACACAGCCCTCTAGACTAACCACTGACACAGCCCTCTCTAGACTAACCACTGACACAGACCTCTCTAGGCTAACCACTGACACAGCCCTCTCTAGACTAGTCACTGACACAGCCCTCTCTAGACTAACCACTGACACAGCCCTCTCTAGACTAACCACTGACACAGCCCTCTCTAGACTAACCACTGACACAGCCCTCTCTAGACTAACCACTGACACAGCTCTCTCTAGACTAGTCACTGACACAGCCCTCTCTAGACTAACCACTGACACAGCTCTCTCTAGACTAACCACTGACACATCCCTCTCTAGGCTAACCACTGACACAGCCCTCTCTAGACTAGTCACTGACACATCCCTCTCTAGACTAACCACTGACACAGACCTCTCTAGGCTAACCACTGACACAGCCCTCTCTAGACTAGTCACTGACACATCCCTCTCTAGACTAACCACTGACACAGCCCTCTCTAGACTAACCACTGACACAGCCCTCTCTAGACTAGTCACTGACACAGCCCTCTCTAGACTAACCACTGACACAGCTCTCTCTAGACTAACCACTGACACAGCTCTCTCTAGACTAACCACTGACACAGCCCTCTCTAGACTAACCACTGACACAGCCCTCTCTAGACTAACCACTGACACAGCCCTCTCTAGACTAACCACTGACACATCCTCTCTAGACTAACCACTGACACAGACCTCTCTAGACTAACCACTGACACATCCCTCTCTAGACTAACCACTGACACAGACCTCTCTAGACTAACCACTGACACATCCCTCTCTAGACTAACCACTGACACATCCTCTCTAGACTAACCACTGACACAGCCCTCTCTAGACTAACCACTGACACAGACCTCTCTAGACTAACCACTGACACATCCCTCTCTAGACTAACCACTGACACAGCCCTCTCTAGACTAACCACTGACACAGGCCTCTCTAGACTAACCACTGACACAGCCCTCTCTAGACTAACCACTGACACATCCCTCTCTAGACTAACCACTGACACATCCCTCTCTAGACTAACCACTGACACATCCCTCTCTAGACTAACCACTGACACAGACCTCTAGACTAACCACTGACACAGCCCTCTAGACTAACCACTGACACATCCCTCTCTAGACTAACCACTGACACAGCCCTCTCTAGACTAACCACTGACACAGCCCTCTCTAGACTAAGCACTGACACAGCCCTCTCTAGACTAACCACTGACACACACTCTCTAGGCTAACCACTGACACAGCCCTCTAGACTAACCATAGAGGCCTAGAGCCCCCCGGCCCCCCCATCTCTCTCTCTCTGGTTTAATTGCCTGTGAGAGCGTGTATTCAGCTGACAGGCCACGCAGGCCACCCGGCACTGGGCACTGGGCAGTGGCTCTCCTCCCCTCCCCTCTCCTCCTCCTCCTCTTCTCTTCTCTTCTCTGCTCTTTCCTCCCTCACTCACTCAGCTGCCCCCATGCTGTTGGACTGAGAGCCGGAACACAAAACAACACACCCAGCCCCTCCACACCCCCCTCCAACCCCCCCCCCACTCCATCCATGGCCCCCATGACAAAGCTGCTGTCTTTGTTGCATAGTGACCACGCAAAGAGTGAAATGGAGAGGGGGTGGGCAGAGGGGGGAGAGGGGAAGAGTAAAGGAAGAGGGATAGTGTTTGAGAAAACAATCCAAATAAAAATAAAAAAAGACACCTCTCACCTCCTTCTCCTCAGTAGTGTTTCCTTCCGACAAGCTCCCAGGCACTCCCTGTGGACTATTTAATCCCCTGCAAACCTTCCATGAATTTCCTCCCACGCTTTTCAAACTGACAGGTTCTTCCACCTCATCTCTTGTCTCCCCCCAGAGCTCTGACCCAAGTCCAGCCTCTCCAGAATAGACTGTGCTATAACTGGACTGTTTACTTTCCCACAGTAACTAAGTTCTGCCCCCTCTGCTCCGGTGCACTAGCTGCTCTGAATGAACTAACCCTGCTTTAACTCCCTCCCCTCTTTCTCTCCTTCTCTCGCCCCTTATGGTTCAGTCCCTCCCTCTCCCTCTCTCCTCTTTCTCTTTCTCTCCTTATTTTAGCTTGTCCTTTTCCCCCCCTCCCATTTCTCTCTCTGCTTGCTTTGGTTCAGTCCCCTCCTTCTCTCCCTCTCTCTCTCTCTCTCTCTCTCTCTCTCTCTCTCTCTCTCTCTCTCTCTCTCTGCCCCTCCTTCTCTCCCTCTCTCTCTGCCCCCCTGCCGTTTAACAGACAGCTCCACAAAGCAGCCAGAGGAGGCCCCCAGCCTATGACGAGAGGAGCCGAAGGCTGAGCATTGGCCAATGGGAAACCTGGAGGACGGTGTGTGATCCAATCAGAGCAGATATTCAGATGTAGTGGGGGGGGGGGGGCGGGGCCAGAGGAATTAGGAGGGGGAAGTCAGCCTGACAAGGAAGGGAAGCTCTTGGCTTTATTGTTGCTGATGACATCACCAAGCCAAGCACTTGGGACAGAGAAGTACCAAGTCAGTGCAAAGCCATTCACAACTTAAACAAACAAAGTTGTTGATATCCCAAAAAGTATGAGAGTGTGTGTGTGTGTGTGTGTGTGTGTGTGTGTGTGTGTGTGTGTGAGAGAGAGAGAGAGAGAGAGAGAGAGAGAGAGAGAGAGAGAGAGAGAGAGAGAGAGAGAGAGAGAGAGAGAGAGAGAGAGAGAGAGAGCATCTGTTCTTGGAAAGGGGGTCTGGAAAGTAAAACTGAGGGATTGGAGAAGAAAGGGATGACAGTTAGAAAGAGTGTGTGTGTGTGTGTGTGTGTGTGTGTGTGTGTGCGTGTGTGTGTGTGTGTGTGAGAGAGAGAGAGAGAGAGAGAAACAGACAGACAAGCAGACAGACATCTGTATGACAGACAGTGAGAGAGAGGGAGAGACACAGAGAGGGATAGGGACATGACCTCTAGAGCACAAGGGAGGGAAAATAGTCAATGCTCTGATTGGCTGAATCTGATCTGACCTCCGACCTATTAATATGGAAGGCTCTATTTCTGCTGCTACGCACATTCACTGTACTCTGGCAGTATCTGAGAGGCCCGGAGCAGGGCCCTGACATTGTCACTACATAAGGTTAACACTTAATCAGCCAGTAAAAGTAAGTGAGTAAAAAAACTTGTTATATCTTTGCACTCAATAAGATTTCAGGACCCTCCTTTCATGACTTTTCCTAGATATGTGCGTTCTACCACCCAGTATCCTTACATGTTCTACATCGCAACAGGATAAGCTAGCATAAAGCTATTTTGCAGTTTTTCTGTGTTGGAGGCAGGCTAATTTACAAGCCAGGCCAACTAGTGGTCGTTGTGTGTAAGTAGTAGATTTACATTCTAAAGAGGGTCATTTAGTAGGTAAAAAGGCACGGCTGTTCGAGTGTTAAGCTGTGGGGTCAGCCTTCTTTATCAAGCCAAGCTTCTCCACTCTAGTCTGATTCTGATCAGAAAATGTTTCTATACATGATGGCAGCTGATGAAACCGGGATCAAGTCGGCAACCAATCAAATTGTTCTGACTTTTATTCGGAACATTTTAAATACATTTCAATGTTGTTGAAAATCAATGACACACTCGCTATGCAATGGATTCGGTGAGTAACCCCTAGTTAACCATAACACTACATTTTTTTATTTAAAATAAATAAGCTGTGTTACTTGACTTGCGAATGTGTCATTGATTTTCAACAATGTGATGCTTGAAAGTATGTGAACCCCTTTTTTGTTTTTACCATAAAATCTTTATTTAATCAGAACCAGTCTTTTTTATCTGACATAACAGGTTTATATTTACAAATTCTATATGTTGGTTTACACACATGATTCCCTCTAAACCAACATAAGGAATTGGTCAATATAAACCTGTTATGTCAGATAAAAAAGACTGGTTCTGATTTAATAAATATTTCATGGTAAAAAACTAAAACAATCTATAATTGCACAAGGGGTTCACATACTTTCAAGCATCACTGTATGTGAATTCCAATGTTTCAGATTTTCACTCTCTGGTGAGGGTGCCTTAAGTTAAAAAAAAAAATGAGACAGGTGTTTTTTATTGTCGAGAGGATTTATTAAAACACATTGAACAAATACACAGAGTACAAAGTAAAAGATGACAATTCACTTTTTTTTCATTCATTTTGCTGAAAAGCACATACATCTGTACCATAATAATCGCACTGCTTGAATTCAACGTCTCTCAAAGCTAGCTACACAGAGCCCCAACGTCATTCTGTCTGTCAAAGCTAGCTACACAGAACCACCATCTCCTTCAATATCTGTCAAAGTTGGCTAACAGACTTGACCATGTCCTTCACTGGCCCTCAAAGCTAGCTACACAGAGCAATGGCATTCAAAGTTAGCTACACAGAGCCACAATCCCCTTCGTATTCCAAAGTGAACCTTCATACAAAACGTTTCACATGCTGTGCATTTACTGCAACGAAGGTGCCTTTATTCCAGGGTCTTTTGGTAGCTTTTGAAGCCTTGTTTATACGCATGTACATATATTGTAAATATATTTATAGTATTAGACTGAAGCCTTTTTCTTACATACACGTTACATTCATAGTGACTTCAGTTTGATTGCATTTCATTTAAACATTTTCATTTTTCATAGTCGTCGTTTATCGGCACTCCGAAAGTGGAACAGACGTGTGGATCTGATTGGACACCATCAGTACACTGCAGTTCCCATGACAACTGCCCGGTAACATTCACGTTCCTCACACATGTGTAGCTAGGTAGATTGACCTATAAGATGACCTATAAGAGCAGGAGAGGGAGAGAGAGAGAGAGAGCTTCCGGAAACCTCTTCAGTATGTACATGTTGCTAACGGATACATTGGTGTGCAGATGCCTCATTTCAAGAAATGATAAGGCATCCAAACTACCCAAACTTACATTACTTTACAGCGTGTCCTGTAGGGACCAGATCAGGAATGACCGAATGAAAGATGGGCCGAAACAGAAACACTTCAAACTGTACACTTCCATGAACAAAACAGTACCGATAAACACTCACTGCATTGGGTGCGACAGAAAAGCCTAAGAACTGATATGTGCCCCATGGTTCCGAGTTGCGCTGAGGGGCCAATACCTGTTGGTGTAATCTGATATGTTAAGGGGGTCAATCAATGTTTTGTGGTGCTCCCAGGTCTACTTTCAGGTAAAGTGCTTTGTCTGCCAAAACCAAGGCAGACACTGTGCAGTTACACAATACAGCCAGTAGGTGGCAGGACAGAGCACCTTAGGACATTCATGTGAAAAAGCCCAGAGCAGAGCTTTATAACGGTACAATCACACCTTATATCCAACTATCTCTCAGGTTCAGGATGGTCCGTTCACAATTCCCCTCTCGATAACTCCAATACCACATAAGTGCGACAGCAATGTCATTAAAAACAATACAAAAAGGTTATAATGCCTCAAGTCTTTGGGGGGGGGACAAAATAAGAGCAAAACACGTCATTGAAGGTTTTCAATGAGAAGATTGAATACAAACATTCACACATTGGAAAAAAATAACAAAGAAAGTATCCATGAACATATAAAAGGTAGATTCACTTTGGACAATCACGTAAGCAGAGACAGATGGATTGAGCAGTTTTTATCAAGTGTACGCCATGCTGTCTTCTCTTCGGTCGAGTCCTCACAACACCTAATAAATAGTTCTCTTCCCCAAGAACCAATACATAATAACAGAAACACATAAACGAAACAGGAAATAAAAGAGCGTTTTAGTTAGTTCTTTGAGTTAAGGCTGTCCAACACTGGTACTTGATGGTTAATATCTAGGATAAGATGATCATTTCTGGATAATACACTCGTACAAGTCATTACCATCTTCATATTTTAGGAAAATATTAATATCATATCAGGATGTGTAGGCCATCACTCATCCAGGATCCACTGTAGAAGCAGCCCTAGTTTTAGTGGCACTGAATCAGTAAGTACTGACATCTCTCTTTACCTTAACATGAAGAAAACACACGATGCACAGTTTTTGTTAAAAGAACATGTAACGTAAGCCAAAAGGTGACATAGTGTCATAAGCTCTTATTTTCATTTCTCACTATGGAAGAGGGAGGGGGCGGGGGGGGGGGGGGGGGAGTGTCTAAGGGATGACACTGCAAGCAAACAGAATAGCTCCCATCTAGCATGCTCTGGCCTCTCTGACCTCTAACCTTTGACCCCACCACATGTCGATTGCATGTCGACAGACAGGAAGAGATTCTGTTTCACAGCGCAACACGACACACTCTGGTCAGTCATGACCCCCTCCTCCCCTCCCAGTGTTTGTGGCCGTTAACAAGCTGTTGATAATATTCATAAAGCAGAAAGGTATGCATGTATATACTGTACCGTGTACAGAATGGCCGTGTCTTTTCTGAAAACCTGTAACAGACCGTTCCACAGTTACTGTTCAGAAGTATACCTCTATGTAATGTTTATCTCTGATCCAGTCACAGTTGTTATGTATGTATGTATGTATGTATGTATGCATGTACGTGTTAGTTGCCTTTGAGTTGATTAGGCCTATGAGAGGCAAAATACAGCAGTCTCTTTGACTATGGACAGTAGGGTACCCCCCCCCCCCCCCTCCATCCAAGGTGGACGACCCCCCCAAGGGGGTGAGTAGTGAACGCAGCAGGGTAACTGCACAGTCATGGTAGGGACCACTTCCTCCTCCAGGCCAGGGGGGGGGGCAGTCTTAAGGAGGGGGGGGTGGGGGGGGTGGGGGGGTTGAGGGGTATAGTGCAGCTATAATTCACAAAAGTCACTTGGATCTTCCCAACTCAAGGCTCTGCCATTTGGCCACAACATAAACATGATAAAAAAACTAAATGTTTTAGTAAAAGTAGAATCATAGTCTGCAGTAGCAGCACCCTCCTAACATCAGTACACCGCTCCAAGGTGGAAACAAACATTCGGGCCATTGTTGGCGGTGTGTCTCGTGTCTTTGTCTTTGCATGTCGGGGAGTGCTGTGCAACACAGTCACCAGCAGGGGGCAGTCACAATGCACAGTGAATAGGCAAGACGGATGGATGCAGAGGAAAACACACAGCATTGAGGAGCCAGGCCACAAGCCAAGCCAGGATATGAACGAGCGCCCACGTCCCCACGTCCCCGTCCAGGAGTCTCTGAACACGGACACCTCGACACAGTCCTCAGGCTCAGGGACCACCAGGGACCCCCAGACGGACCCCCAGCCCATCCTGTCTCTTCCAGGTAACCAAGTACAGGAGCAGAGAGACACAATCACATCCTCGACGACTTCCGTCCAAAGAACCTCCGTCGTTTCAATCGACGAAGTAAGAAAAGCAAAATACGAGTACCTACAGAAATATGTCGATGAATTCCTCGAAAGATTAAAAGTGCAATTGATAAGATTAGAATAGATACATCTGTGTATTTTTCATACGATTTTTTTTTCTTTTTCATCCTCGTATTTCCATAAATGCAGAGCTTCTTTAATTCAAGTTCGCTGGTCGGCGTGTCGTGTACGTGTAGGGAGTAGGACGGGATCAGGCGACATCCGTAGGTCTTACTCTGACTTGAGGTCAGTGTTGGGGAGATGGTCTAAAACTCCTCCATCCAGGTGATGACATCACAGGGTGTCGGCTGATCTGGTTAAATGATAGATGGTTTAAATCCTCCATACAGATGACATCACCGGGCGTTGGCTGATCCCAGGTCAGTGGTTGGGGAGATGGTTTTTAGTCCTCGATACAGATGACATCACTGGGCTTCCCTGATTTGAGATCTGGCGTACTGACGTCTCTCAGAGGGTCCAGGGACTTCTTGTCCAGATGGCAGGAGGGGAGAGGGGGGCCGTTGGATGACACTAGGGGGGGAGGAGGGGGGGGGAGGGGGGGGTGGAGACATGATTCACACAGTGGGATTTATTTAGTCAGGAAGACAATCCAAGAAAGAGGAGACAGTTCCTGTTGGTAATCTCTTTGTATGGGATGATGTCATATCAACTCTGGTAGAGAACATGCAGTATAAACATGCAGTATTAAGGACACGCCCAAGATGAGGCGCTGACTAACAGAACAGAACTGGACAATTCATGAAAATGAAAGTCACAAACTGAGGGAGATGGTTCCTTTACCTTGACAGTAGTCTATGGAGCATGAAAAAAAAAAGAAGAAAAAAAAAGTTCAGAGTTGTTTAAATAGCCACTACTTAAGCCACCGCGTTTGTGGCCAAATCACCTCTAGGTAACATCCAACCATGTCAGAGAGTTAATTTGAGGTGATTGTGGCCACAAGTGTTTAACAATAGTTTAGAGCCCCCATCACCCCCATTGTTTTTCGTTAGTCAATCAAGCAAAGTAAAAAATAAAAACAAAATGAAAATGAATAAATAAAATACAACACAATAAAATAACAAATAAGCGATGAGAAATATAGATAAGATACATCACAATAAAACTAAAAAATTCAGGAATAAAACAAGAAACAGAAGATAAGAAATAAAAGTAAAAGTGCAAGTTGAGATAAACACTAGATAAAAGCCAGGCTAAAAAAAGTTAGGTGTTTGAAGCTTTCTTTTAAAGATGCCCACTCTCTCTAGCGATGGCTATTTATACAACTCTGAATCATGGATATTTCTCCTGGCCCATGGAAGATAAGGAACCACCTTATCAACCCTTTAAGTGCCTTCCTCAACAAGAACATGAAAGGAGTCAGTAAGTAAATGGTAAATGGTAAATGGACTGTACTTATATAGCGCTTTTTTTGCTGCTCCAAAGCGCATTACAACGGCCTCTCATTCACCCATTCACACACACATTCACACACCAATGGCGGCAAGCTACCATGCAAGGCGCTGGCCCGCTCACTGGGAGCAATTTTGGGGTTCAGTGTCTTGCCCAAGGACACTTCGACATCTGGCCAGACGGGGCTCGAACCACCGATCTGCCAACCTTGTAATCATTAGACGGCAACTCTACCTCCTGCGCCACAGCCGCCCCAAAGGAGTAAGGAGGGAGTTGTAGGTGTCTCACCACTGACGTAGGGTCCCAGAGGCATCTGGCTATAGTTGACCATGGCTCCTCCCCCGGGACCCCGGAAGCCCCCAAACCCCCCGCCGTACATCTGGGTGCAGGCGAAGGAACCCTGGGAAAAGGGCTGCAGAACGAACACACATGAACGCATTTTAGACCTCACCAAGCACACGTAATCGCAGGGTCCCTGGTTCGATTGCGGGCCATCGACCTATCCTGCATGTCATCCCTCCTCTCTCTCCCTCACCTATCCTTCCTGTCATCCCTCCTCTCTCTCTCTCTCTCTCTCTCTCTCACCTATCCTTCCTGTCATCCCTCCTCTCTCTCTCTCACCTATCCTTCCTCTCATCCCTCCTCTCTCTCTCTCACCTATCCTTCCTGTCATCCCTCCTCTCTCTCTCTCACCTATCCTTCCTGTCATCCCTCCTCTCTCTCTCTCACCTATCCTGCATGTCATTCCTCCTCTCTCCCTCTCACCTATCCTTCCTGTCATCCCTCCTCTCTCTCTCTCACCTATCCTTCCTGTCATCCCTCCTCTCTCTCTCTCTCTCGCCTATCCTTCCCGTCAATCTCTACTGTCTCTACCCCTCTAACCCTAACCCTAATAAAGCAGAAATGTTCTAAAAACATATCGTTAGCCTCATAGCATAATTGCTTCAAGTCATGCTTCACTTGTGGTCAAGTCATCTTTTGTCTGTCGCGTCAAAAATGCCAAAATATGTCTTAGGCAATTACGCTATGAGGCTAACGATATAAAAAATATATATATATATATATATCTGTTTATGCAACTGGCCTAAGCTAGTAACCAGCACCACCCATGCCCCCCCCCCCCGTGCCCCCCCCTGCCCCCCCCCCCCCCCCCTGCCCT
Organism: Nansenia antarctica; assembly: GCF_963989245.1. Taxonomy (NCBI): domain Eukaryota; kingdom Metazoa; phylum Chordata; class Actinopteri; order Argentiniformes; family Microstomatidae; genus Nansenia; species Nansenia antarctica. The sequence goes on along the minus strand of NC_137685.1, from coordinate 22,852,854 downwards.
GCCCGGTGCCCACCTGTTGTGGCGGGGGCTCGTTCCCCCGGCTGGTGAGGCGACTCAGGATGGTCCTCTCCGACATCTGCAGGCGGGCCGACACCGGCGGGATCCTGCACAGCATGTTGGGTAGGCGGGTCACGTCCGCCTTCATGTCACTGAGCAGCTCCTCCAGCTGGTTCAACACTGGAACACACACACACACACGCAGGGTCAGGGTTAGGGTTAGGGTTAGGGTCAGGGTCAGTGTCAGTGTCAGTGTTAGGGTCAGTGTCAGGGTTAGGGTCAGGGTCAGTGTTAGGGTAAGGGTCAGGGTCTGGGTCAGGGTCAGTGTCAGGGTTAGGGTTAGGGTCAGTGTCAGGGTCAGTGTCAGGGTTAGAGTCAAGGTCAGGGTTAGGGTCAGTGTTAGGGTCAGGGTCAGGGTTAGGGTCAGGGTTAGGGTCAGTGTCAGGGTTAGAGTCAGGGTCGGGGTTAGGGTCAGGGTCAGTGTCTGTGTCAGTGTCTCGGTCAGGGTCAGGGTCAGTGTCAGGGTCAGGGTTAGGGTCAGGGTCAGTGTCAGGGTCAGGGTTAGAGTCAGGGTCAGTGTCAGTGTCAGGGTCAGGGTCAGTGTTAGGGTCAGAGTCAGGGTCAGGGTCAGGGTCAGTGTCAGGGTCAGGGTTAGGGTCAGGGTTAGGGACAGGGACAGGGACAGGGACAGGGTCAGGGTCAGGGTCAGGGTCAGTGTCAGTGTCAGGGTCAGGGTCAGGGTCAGTGTCAGGGTCAGTGTCAGGGTCAGGGTTAGAGTCAGGGTCAGTGTTAGGGTTAGGGTCAGGGTCAGGGTCAGTGTAACCAGGGAGTAGCTAAAGGACTGTAGAATTTTAGGAAGGGCTGGTTATCTAACTAACTCTGAGCTAAATCGGCAGTGTAGGAGGATAGAGGCAGGGGGCGCCAGCAACCCTTTAGACTAGCATATCACAGTTATATATATATAATATATTATAATACAAGCTATAACTCAGTTAATCACACGAGAAGACAATACTTAAACCCAATACTAGATTTGCTGTTAAACTAAACAATACAGACAACTAAACACACAGCAATGTATCAAATATAAACAAACACATTTATTTATACAACTTATATATACATCCCAATATACTCCCTCCCCGCCGGCCACACACACACTCACTCACTCACTCACACACAGTACCTGGCCTGAAAAGGCTTAGAGTCCCGGACTGAAAATGAGCGCGTTGAGGCCTGGTCGGAGCCCGCATGCGACTCGAGGAAGGCAGCAGACAAGGGGGGGGGAGTGACGTTGCAATTCGAAGGGAAAGGGGCTTCTTCGTAGCAAACGACGAGGGGTGAATGGTTCAGGTCCGGTGGTCCACGGTCAGCTCCGGTGGTGTTAGCGGTCGGTCGCAATCCACCTCGGAGGCGACGGCTTTGTTTGGCTTTGGTCTCGCTATGCGCCAACGTTAGCAGCCGGCGGCTAGCAAGGCTGGCTAACGGTGACACAGCTAAACTGGGCTAGCGCTGTTAACTCACTAAAACTCCGAACTCTTCTTCACGTCGTCTGTCAGCTTGAAGGCCTCGAAGATCCTCTTGAAGAAGATGAAGTTGGGGTCGAAGATCTCTGGTTCCTCTGTGATGTACTCTATCTCCACCTCGGGCTCCTTCTCCTTCTCCTTCTCACTCTCGTCACTCTAACGCACAGACCACTTCCGTCGCTATAGACACCAACCGGACATACATCAAGTCACGTACGCCAATCAAAACCACGCCCACTAATCTGGCGCTTGCACAATACTGAACAAATCTAAGACAGAACTTATACAATTACAATAACAATACATACACCTTCATGAAAACGTACATGAATAGTATGGAAAATAATTAAGGAAATAACAGGGGCAAAATAGGGCTGATTTGGGGAAACTAACTGGCTCTAAATTGTGGGCCTTCATTACAGCCGCCCCATGAAACCCTCGGTTTCATTTAACTATGGAAGGCACACTGGCTAGGCTGCTCTAGCAGCGTGAGGTATGAGGTGATAGTGTCCTTTGTAATTTGAGGGAGCTCAATCAGGCGTGCCACAGGTCGGGTGTAAGTGCGACCACCAACGTCCACGATGGCCGTCCGCACCCTTCCATCCGGACCCGGCAGGACCTTGGTCACTCTGCCTGTCTGCCAGGCGGCGCGTGGAAGGGACTGGTCGATCACCAGTACCACGGCACCTTCGGACAAGTTGTCTCTCTCCCTCGTCCACTTCTGCCTGACTTGCAGGGTCGGCAGGTAGTGCAGTATGAACTGCCTCCAAAACTGGTCCGCGAGCACCTGGCTGTGCCTCCACCATCTTCTTCCGGTGAGCTCTGCAGGGTCGTAGACTACCTGAGGCAGTGCAGAGTCTCGCCGCCCCATCAGCAAGAAGTTGGGCGTAATGGGATCCAGATCTGCTACATCACTGGAGGTATAGCCTAGGGGCCGGGAGTTCAAGATGCCCTCAATCTCTGCTAGTACAGTCTCGAGCACCTCATCGGTAGGCACCTTCTGTCCGAGAATGGTACGTAGGACGTTCTTTACTGAGCGAATCTCCCGCTCCCAGGCTCCCCCGAAGTGTGGAGCATTTGGGGGGTTGAACTCAAACTTCACTTGCTGGGAGGCGAGTCTGTCACGGGCCTCCTCAGTCATCGCAGCGTAGCTCGCCCTCAGCTCGGCCTCACCACCGACGAAGTTGGTGCCTCTGTCCGACCGGAGGGTCTTAGGGGTCCCTCGCCTGGAGGTGAACCTCTTGAAGGACATGAGGAAGCTGTCGCTTGTGAGCTGGTGCAGAACTTCAAGGTGCATTGCTCTCGTCGTCAGGCACGTGTAGATGATGCCCCACCGCTTTTCGGAGGCTCGCCGGTTTCGGACTAGGAGTGGCCCGAAACAGTCGACCCCAGTAGAGTGGAACGGAGCCTGTCTCAGTCGCAGCCGGTCCTCGGGCAGATCGGACATCATGGGCTGCGGCGGCGTGGCTCGCCACCTCTGGCAGTCCGAGCAGGACCTTTGATATCTCCGTACCGCCTCCCGTCCATGGAGTATCCAGAATCTCCGTCGTACCTCCGCGAAGACACGCTCTCCACCCGCGTGCTGCACTTTGTCATCATGGTGCTTGATGACCAATCTGGTGACCTGATGCTTAGTGGGAAGCACGATGGGATGCTTCGTGTCTAGGTCTAGATCTTGAGCGCGGCGCAGTCTGCCACCCACGCGAATGAGAACACCGTCGAGCTCTGGAGCTAAGCCGCGGAGTCTACTGTCCGAGGGGATCGGCTTCCCTTTCTCGAGACACTCCAGCTCTCGGGAGAAGGCATCCTGTTGGGCACTCTGCAGCACCAGGAGCTCCGCCGCGGTGTAATCTTCGGCGCTGAGCGTAGTATCTAGGGGTAGACCGGCCTTGGAGCAGAACATCCTCTTCTGCAGCTCTTCGAGCGTCTCACACTCCTCTCCCGGAGTAGTCTCAGGGTCTACGACCTGGGTGGCTCCGCAGAACAACGTCTTACGCAGCTCTTTGTCCTCTCTGTCTTCTGCTAACGCCGGCGTGGCTGGCCACTCTGACTCCCGCTCCTGTAGGAAGTCTGGTCCCGTGTGATACAGGTGGGGCTCAGCCAGATCCTGGAGAGTTGCCCCTCTCGTGATGACGTCAGCAGGGTTCCTCTTGGTGTCTACATAACGCCAGCAGTTCACCTCAGTCAACTCCAGAATCTCTGCGACTCGGGTGCCCACGAACACCTTATACCGACATGAGCTGGACTTCAACCACTGGAGGACGGTAGTTGAGTCTGACCACATGGTGACGCTCATCAGAGGTAGCTGGAGCTCGTCGAGCAGGAACCTTCCCAGTTGCGCGCCGTTCAGGGCAGCACACAGCTCCAGTCTTGGGATGGACTGTTGCTTTTTCGGCGCCACTCGGGAACGTGCCAGGACAAACGAGACGTGGACTTCACCTCCAAGCTCTGCCGCTCTGACGTATGCCACGGACCCGTACGCCATCTCCGAGGCGTCGCAGAATACATGTAGCGTGATGACACTCCTCTCTAGGTCCGTGGAGGGAGGGAAGTAGCTCCGCTGCAGCTTGATGTGCTGGAGAGTGGGAAGTTCCTGCTCCCAGGCCTTCCACTTCTCTTCTAGGTGACGAGGCAGAGGATCGTCCCATCCTCGTTCTTGGGCCCACAGCTCCCGGACAAGCACCTTGGCCATCGTCGTGAAGGGAGCGATATATCCCAGTGGGTCGTACTGGCTCGCTAGAGTGCTGTATATCGTTCTCATCGTGACGCGTTGGGGCTTGGCAGGCTTATTGCGATAGCGTAGAGTGTCGGTCTGGAACTGCCAGATAAGTCCGAGCGTCATCTCCTGAGCATCATCTGGTGAGTGAGAGACCCAAGCCTCGCTGCTGGTCGAGGTGGCCTCCTCCGGGAGGTCTCTGATGACTTGCGGGTCGTTGCTGGCCCACTGGCAGATCTCAAATCCACCCTCCTGGAGATGAGCACGCAGGTCCTGGACTAGCTGGCGGGCTTCCGTGGCTGTCTTCGAACTGTGGAGGCAGTTGTCCACGTAAAAGCTCTTATGGACGGCGTCAAACACTCCAGGAGGTGCCGTCTCCTGCGCGGCGTGAGTCTGTAGCGCATAGGTGGCGCAACAGGGGCTGCAGGTTGTCCCGAAGGGTAGCACCTCCCACTGGTAGATAGAGGGGTCGGGGTCGCTCGGGTCCTCTCTCCAGAGAAACCTCATGAGTGGCTTGTCTTCCTCCAACATCCTGACCTGGTGAAACATTCGCTTAATGTCACCACTGACTGCGATCGGCTGCTGACGGAATCGCACCAGAACTCCCAAGAGGGCTGGGGTCAAGGTTGGACCAGGGAGAAGATAGTGGTTGAGGTTGAGCTTCCCCACCTGGTAGCTACAGTTGAAGACCACTCGGTTCTTCCCGTTGTGGTGAACATTGTGGTGCGGGAGGTACCAAGACTCGGCACTCTGGTTCGCCTCGGCTGGCTCAAGCTTCTTCACCAGACCGGACTCCGTCAGTTTCTTCATCTCCGTTCTGTAAGAAGCAGCAAGGACCTCGTCCTTCCTCATACGCTTCTCAGTGCTGGTCAGACACTGTAGGACGGTTCGAGGGGATACTCGAAACTCTGGCATGGGTTCTCTTCGGAGTAGTGGTGTGACGTATCTCTTCACGCCCTGGACTTCGATACGCACTGTCTTTGCTTTAAGGAGGTCTATGGCGTAGACGTCCTCCTTTGACCGTACGTAGAGCTTCTCATTCTTGTAGGGCGCAACGTCTAGCGTCCACAGCTTCTGGACGTTGTCTAGTAGCGCCGCATTCATGGAGTCCACACTGGTGTGAAGGCAGTTGATGGTCTGCACTTCTTCGGTTCGGACATGGAGGGATGACGTAGCTCTCCCGTCTCTATCTCTCCACTCGGTAGCGCCTTGGAGGGCCCACCCAAGCGCAGTCTTAACAGCCATCGGGCAGCCTCGTGGTCCTCTCAGCGGAGGACGGAGCGACACGATCAGTGCAGCGTTGTCCGAGCCGATGAGAAGGGTTGGCTCCGCTCCTTCTATCGGATGTAGGTCTACTCGCCGTAGGTGGGAATATCTTGCGCGTAATCTCTCCAGGGGGTAGTCGTAGCGGGAGAGCGCTAGCTGGTCTGCGGTGAAGACATTCTGAAGCCGATATCTGTCCGACGGCCGCCCCGCCGGGGAGATAGAGAAGTTGATTCTCGCCCCGGTGACCTCTTTAAGGTCGCGACGTATCGTGCGCAGAGTCAGCTTCTCCTCAGTCCCTTGGAGCCCCAACTGGCGCACTGCCTCCTGGAGAAGGATGGTCCGTTCCGACCCGTCGTCTAGAACGGCGTACGTGTCGTACACCGCGTTGTTGTGGTGAAGTCGGACCTTCACCACCTTCAGTAGGACCTTGGAGCCGCTGCTCTGGGTTGGGTCTAGGTAGTAGACAGGTGTTTCCTCTTCCGGTGCGCTACCGGACCTAGGGATTCTGGTGCCCTCCGTGGACCTGGCGAGGGAGACCTCGTGTAGGATGTTGAGGTGGACCTCCTCACAGCGGTTGCACTTTCTCCTCAAGGTGCAGTTCTTAGCCAGATGGTCGCGCCCACAGTTCCAGCACCTCTTGTTCTCCTCGAGCCACCTCTGCTTGGCCTCGGTACTCAGGTTGTTGAAGTCACTGCACTCATTGAACCAGTGCTCGCTGGTGCAGTACGGACATGGCGGTGGACCTCTCCGTCCCTTTTGAGGGGGTTGAGAGGAATCCTTTCCCTCAGGTCGGGCTTTCCTCTCTCTCCGAGGCTCCTCCTCCGTGTGCAGCACTCCTACTGGGCGTCCTCTGTTCGAGCTCGGCCTGTCCCAGCGGTCTCCCTTCTCCCTCTCCTTCTTCGGCTCAGCGTAACCCATGGCGTCTACGTTGGTGTCATGCACTTCCTCCAGTAGGAACTCCGCGAAGGCAGCCATGCTCAGACCCAACTTCCCGGGGTTACGAACGCGCTGCTGTCGCCGGAACCTCTCCTGCCGGAAGCGTGGGATCTTGCGGAGCAGCCGCTCTACGTTGGAGGTGCTGTTGATCTCGCTGGCGCCAGCTGGGCCCTGCGTCTTCAGCATTCCAACCAAGGTGTGCACGCGGAGCGCGAAGTCATCCAGCGCCCGTTCATCCTTGATGGGGGCCTGCTGTTCGAGGGCTTGCAGTTCAGCAAGGGCGTGGTTCCAGGGACGACCGTAGCGGGCATCCAAGTCGGCGAGCGCTCTGGTGTAAGGTGTCGGTGCGGAGGCATGGGCCAGAACCATGTTGTGGGCTCTGGGGTTCCTCACATGCTGAAGGAGAATCGCATATTTGTAGGACTCTGAGCAGGAGTCGTCCAAGAGCGTGTCTAGGCAGATGCGTAGTTCCACATACTGGCTCCTGTCCTCGTCCTTGAAGAAGGGGAACTTGGGTCCCTCCACCTGGGGAAACATCCTGTAGTGGATGATCGGGGCTGGAGTGACTGTCTGGGTGTCCGGCCTGCATGCCTTTTGGTTCACTGGAGGACCTAGGGGTGTGCTACGCTCTTGGGGAATGGCTCCCCTCCCAGGCAGCGACGCTGGCTCCCTCTGGGCCGCGTAGCGGTCGGGTCCCTGGTCCTCTTCCTTCAAGGTGGTCAGCTGGGCCTGTAGTTGGACAGTCATGGCGGGGGTCATGGAGCCATCGGCGGGGGGTTCAGGAGATGGCACTCGAGAGGGCCGTGCGGATGATGCTCTGGAGCTACGGGCCGACGGAGCTCTGCTGATGCACACGTCGCGCATGGTCTGCATCACTTCCTCCATCTTCTCCGCGTGCAGTTGCTCTCTCTCCATCTGGAGGCGGTCGCGCTCCATCTGGAGGCGTTCACGTTCTAGCGCCTCCTGGCGCTGCCTCTCCGCCGCGCGTTCCGCCCCCTCCATCTGGAGGCGCTCGCGCTCGAACTGGATGCGTTCCCTCTCTAACGCCTCCTGGCGCTGTCTCTCCGCCGCACGTTCCGCTCCTTCCATCTGGAGGCGTTCACGTTCTAGCGCCTCCTGGCGCTGCCTCTCCGCCGCGCGTTCCGCCCCCTCCATCTGGAGGCGCTCGCGCTCGAACTGGAGGCGTTCCCGCTCTAACGCCATCTCGGCCTGTTGGCGCATACATTCTGACAGCGCGGCACTACTCCCTCTGGAGTGCATGCTATCCGCCCCAGAGGCAGAACTGCCCACGGAAACCCTGGACCGGGAGGAAGCCACTGAACGGCAGGAGCTAGGTCTCGAGCGCGCCGTACTGGGAGGCAGATCGTTAAGGCTGAGGCCCTCCCTCTTCCGCCCGCAGGCGCTGTCAGACCGGGCCTCTCCTTCCTGCTCTTCCGTTTCTACGGCAAAACCCTGCTGTTCTGCCATCTCATCCTCAGGCTGGTGCTCTTTGATGGCTGTCTCGGTGCTAGCCACCCGCGCGCCGGCGGACACCTCGGCCTCTCCGACCACTGTATCCCGTGGAGTGCGCTCCTCACTACCACTCAGTGAGCTTTCGAGCTCAAGCTCATACTCTTGTAACCTCTGAGGCAACCGCGGGACTCTCTGTGGTCGTGGCTCTGGCTCAGGGGGCGGAGAAGGGGGGGTAACTGTCTTGTCTGGTTGGCTGCGCTCAGCCATGCTATCACTACACAACCTATCCGGCTCGAAGGACCAATTGTAACCAGGGAGTAGCTAAAGGACTGTAGAATTTTAGGAAGGGCTGGTTATCTAACTAACTCTGAGCTAAATCGGCAGTGTAGGAGGATAGAGGCAGGGGGCGCCAGCAACCCTTTAGACTAGCATATCACAGTTATATATATATAATATATTATAATACAAGCTATAACTCAGTTAATCACACGAGAAGACAATACTTAAACCCAATACTAGATTTGCTGTTAAACTAAACAATACAGACAACTAAACACACAGCAATGTATCAAATATAAACAAACACATTTATTTATACAACTTATATATACATCCCAATATACTCCCTCCCCGCCGGCCACACACACACTCACTCACTCACTCACACACAGTACCTGGCCTGAAAAGGCTTAGAGTCCCGGACTGAAAATGAGCGCGTTGAGGCCTGGTCGGAGCCCGCATGCGACTCGAGGAAGGCAGCAGACAAGGGGGGGGGAGTGACGTTGCAATTCGAAGGGAAAGGGGCTTCTTCGTAGCAAACGACGAGGGGTGAATGGTTCAGGTCCGGTGGTCCACGGTCAGCTCCGGTGGTGTTAGCGGTCGGTCGCAATCCACCTCGGAGGCGACGGCTTTGTTTGGCTTTGGTCTCGCTATGCGCCAACGTTAGCAGCCGGCGGCTAGCAAGGCTGGCTAACGGTGACACAGCTAAACTGGGCTAGCGCTGTTAACTCACTAAAACTCCGAACTCTTCTTCACGTCGTCTGTCAGCTTGAAGGCCTCGAAGATCCTCTTGAAGAAGATGAAGTTGGGGTCGAAGATCTCTGGTTCCTCTGTGATGTACTCTATCTCCACCTCGGGCTCCTTCTCCTTCTCCTTCTCACTCTCGTCACTCTAACGCACAGACCACTTCCGTCGCTATAGACACCAACCGGACATACATCAAGTCACGTACGCCAATCAAAACCACGCCCACTAATCTGGCGCTTGCACAATACTGAACAAATCTAAGACAGAACTTATACAATTACAATAACAATACATACACCTTCATGAAAACGTACATGAATAGTATGGAAAATAATTAAGGAAATAACAGGGGCAAAATAGGGCTGATTTGGGGAAACTAACTGGCTCTAAATTGTGGGCCTTCATTACAGTCAGTGTTAGGGTTAGAGTCAGGGTCAGGGTCAGTGTCTGTGTCAGGGTCAGGGTCAGGGTAAGAGAGACAGACCTTTGTGCAGCACAGCGTTGGCAGGCTTGTTCCCGGCCAGAGACTCCTTAGACAGGTGCTGGTGGGACTCGGCCAAACACTCCACCTCAGCGAAGCGTGTGTTCAGCGCCATGGCAGGGTGGCCCGGGTCCTGAGTCATGTTCAGGTACGCCGCCCTCCTCAACTGCTCCTCTATCACCAGGGCCTGCTCCAGCAGCTAGGAGAGGGAGAGAGGAGGAGAGAGGAGGGGGAGTGAGAGAGAGAGAGAGAGAGGATGAGAGAGGATGAGAGAGGATGAGAGAGGAGGGGGAGTGAGAGAGAGAGAGAGAGAGAGGATGAGAGAGGAGGGAGAGAGAGGAGGGGGAGTGAGAGAGAGAGAGAGAGAGAGAGAGAGGATGAGAGAGGAGGGAGAGAGAGGAGGGGGAGTGAGAGAGAGAGAAAGAGAGAGAGAGAGGAGGGAGAGAGAGGAGGGGGAGTGAGAGAGAGAGAGAGAGAAAGAGAGAGGAGGGAGAGAGAGGAGGGGGAGTGAGAGAGAGAGAGAGAGAACAAGGGTTAAGGAGTCACAATGTGTTTAACTCATTGTACCTGAGTAGCAATAATATTTACAGTACATTTAGGGCCGGGTTCACAGACAAGGCTGTCGCTAATGTTGTTAGAATGTGTTTACTACTGTACTCAATGGGCTGGTTGTTTTATTTGGACGCAGACTAAGACTCATCCTTGACTCAAAAGCATCCTCAGTGGAGATTTTCCATCGCAAGTGTTATTTAGTCCAGGATTAGGCTTAAGCCTTTTCTGTGAAACAAACCGGCTCTCAGCTTTCCCTAAGAGAAGAATTTCTGACAGTAAATACTATCTTAAACACTCACACAGAACTATCTTAAACACTCACACAGAACTATCTTAAACACTCACACAGAACTATCTTAAACACTCACACAGAACTATCTTAAACACTCACAGAACTATCTTAAACACTCACACAGAACTATCTTAAACACTCACACAGAACTATCTTAAACACTCACAGAACTATCTTAAACACCCTCACAGAACTATCTTAAACACTCACACAGAACTATCTTAAACACTCACAGAACTATCTTAAACACCCTCACAGAACTATCTTAAACACTCACACAGAACTATCTTAAACACTCACACAGAACTATCTTAAACACTCACACAGAACTATCTTAAACACTCACACAGAACTATCTTAAACACCCTCACAGAACTATCTTAAACACTCACACAGAACTATCTTAAACACTCACAGAACTATCTTAAACACCCTCACACAGAACTATCTTAAACACCCTCACACAGAACTATCTTAAACACCCTCACAGAACTATCTTAAACACTCACACAGAACTATCTTAAAGACTCACACAGAACTATCTTAAACACTCACACAGAACTATCTTAAACACTCACAGAACTATCTTAAACACTCACACAGAACTATCTTAAAGACTCACACAGAACTATCTTAAACACTCACACAGAACTATCTTAAACACTCACACGGGACTATCTTAAACACCCTCACACAGAACTATCTTAAACACCCTCACAGAACTATCTTAAACACCCACACAGAACTATCTTAAAGACTCACACAGAACTATCTTAAAGACTCACACAGAACTATCTTAAAGACTCACACAGAACTATCTTAAACACTCACACAGAACTATCTTAAACACTCACACAGAACTATCTTAAACACTCACACAGGACTATCTTAAACACCCTCACAGAACTATCTTAAACACTCACACAGAACTATCTTAAACACTCACACAGAACTATCTTAAACACTCACACAGAACTATCTTAAACACTCGCACAGAACTATCTTAAACACTCACAGAACTATCTTAAACACTCACACAGAACTATCTTAAATACTCACACAGAACTATCTTAAACACTCACACAGAACTATCTTAAATACTCACACAGAACTATCTTAAACACTCAGACAGAACTATCTTAAACACTCACACAGAACTATCTTAAACACTCACAGAACTATCTTAAACACTCACAGGACTATCTTAAACACTCACACAGAACTATCTTAAACACTCACACAGAACTATCTTAAGCGGGGTACACACATAAGGATTTTCAAAATCTTAACCGAAATCTTATCTGAGACAGACCCCACACATGAAGAAACAAAATCTTGGATTGAACAGCCTTGAGCGGGGTACACACATACGGATTTTCTGCGATTTCAGCAATTTTCGGATGTCTGAAAACAACAGAAAACGCCCGGTTATCAGATGGATCTTAACATTTTCCTATAACAAAATCCTGGGGTGTGAGGTGTGTTAAGAGTCAATTCTCTTCAATTGTCAATCAACTCTCAACCTGCTCGGAAAATGGGCGTGGGGAACGACAGATTCCAGACTCTAGTCTAGAGTCTCGTTCCCCAAGCCAGAAATCTCGCGTGAACCCATCCTTTTAATATTGCCTTTAAATTACAAAATAATTAAATTAAGATTATATAATGCTTAAAGCACTTTGAGCCGCAACGTTTGCAGGAAAAGCGCTATACAAATAAAGTTATTATTATCTAACGTAGTACCCTGACTAGTCAGCTCGCTTCCTGATTGGCGAGCAGGGTTGCCAGATGGGAATGATATTTTCCACCCTAACCACAGTCTAAAACCGCTAATTCCACCAAACAATCTGGCAACCCTATGGTTTCTGGTCGGAAGTATTGAACACATTTCACATTTACGATTGTCGGCCACGCCCATTTTCCGAGCAGGTTTGCGGGAGAGATTGACTCTTAACACACCTCACACCCCAGGATTCTGTTATAGGAAAATGTTAAGATCCATCTGATAACCGGGCGTTTTCTGTTGTTTTCAGACATCCGAAAATCGCTGAAATCGCAGAAAATCTGTATGTGTGTACCCCGCTTAAGATCCATCTGATAACCGGGCGTTTTCTGTCGTTTTCAGACATCCGAAAATCGTGCCAAAACCGGCCAAAAACTCCTTATGTGTGTACCCCGCATTAAACACTCACACAGAACTATCTTAAACACTCACACAGAACTATCTTAAACACTCACACAGAACTATCTTAAACACTCACAGAGAACTATCTTAAACACTCACACAGGACTATCTTAAACACTCACACAGAACTATCTTAAACACTCACACAGAACTATCTTAAACACTCACAGAGAACTATCTTAAACACTCACACAGGACTATCTTAAACACTCACACAGAACTATCTTAAACACTCTCACAGAACTATCTTAAACACTCACACAGAACTATCTTAAACACTCACAGAGAACTATCTTAAACACTCACACAGAACTATCTTAAACACTCACACAGAACTATCTTAAACACTCACAGAGAACTATCTTAAACACTCACACAGAACTATCTTAAACACTCACACAGAACTATTTTAAACACTCACACAGAACTATTTTAAACACTCATACAGAACTATCTTAAACACTCTCACAGGACAGAGTGACCCCACGGCCCCCCCCCCCCTCACCTTGAAGCGGCGAGCCAGGAACTTGTTCTTCATCTCCAGGTAGTTTCCTTTGTGCATCTCGGTCCTGAAGGGCTCGTTGAGGATGGCGTAGCGCGGGTCGTTCTGGATGTCTTGCCAGCGGGCGTAGCCATGTCTGTGGTCGCGCCCCTGGTCAAGGAGAGAACACGCACGCTAACGAGGGGCGTTCAAAAGCAATTAGCCTCTATTTGACGTAGGGGCCCTATTTGACGTAGGGTGGAAGGATACGTTACGATGCCGGCCAGCAGCCAGTAGTCGTGGCGACGGTGCCAGATGTCATACATCTTCCCGGAGGACACGGCCGCCCGCTCCTCGTTCTGCCACAGCGTGTGCAGCTCTGAGAGGGCACGACGACAACAACAATAACAACAACAACAACAGTCAGACATCACTCAATCCAATGTATTTATATAGCACATTTAAACACGACACTCGACACCCCTTCACCACCGAGTTCACCTGCCTATCAAAGTGAAATTCGGGGTCGAGGAACACGGCCTCGCGCCACTGTTACCTCCCGCCCATCCCCCCCCCTCACCTGTGAAGCCTCCGTCAGCGATGTTGAACATGAACCTGGCCTTGCAGCCGTTCTTCTCCTCCCTCCTGACCTCCTCCGCCTCCTCCCGCGCCTCCTCCTTCTCTCCGTTCAGCCGTCCTTCCGCCGGGTCCTCGGTCCTGGCCTCGTCTGGGAAAATTGAAATAAACCTGAGCGATGACTCACTCAAGACCTCGTCTCATTCTGACTCACAGACTACGACTTTTAGGACCACAGATGGACAACAAATGGATGAAGTGGACTCTATGGCAATTGACACAGACTTGAGACATGACAGCTTTTTCTTTTCCTTTTAATGTTTTTCTTTTGTTTGTTTTTGTTGATGTTGAATTGTTGTATTATTGTTCTTATTGTTGAATAAAAAGAAAATTGCAACAACAAAAAAACTTGTCTCATTCACTGTGGTGCTCATCTCCTCAACAACAACAAC
>NC_137685.1:22828919-22833919 GCF_963989245.1 Nansenia antarctica | reverse complement strand
CCAGGGTTAGTCAAATCCTTTGTTGGACATCTCGTTTCTTAAGTCCTGGTATATTGTGGCATTTCTTTAATGTTTGCCATCTGGTCTAGGAATACCCAGGGAGACGCAGACAGCAGAAGTAGAATAGAATAGTAGAATAGAAAAATAAACAGCTATATATAGCCTAACCATGCTGAATTATGTACCTGTATGATGCACTGACAGCCTGTGACTGTGAACCTGGCTGGACCCTGCCCTTCTGCCTGAGTTTGAGTATGATGCTGCCCAAATAAATGTTATTGTTTAGTGCTGTACGCTTTCGTGGTATTATATAGTGTGAATTATCATCTGTATGTTGGTTTTCTTTCACTCGACTAACCGCCGAGATAATACTTGAGACATGTACTTCCGTAAACATAAATGTTTTATTTTATTTTTTGACAATATCGGACCGACAGTCCCACATATAGCGGCTATAATGTCCGAATAGAGAATCTACCACCACCTAAAGAATGCTTATTGTACTTTGTATTGTATTTTCGCTTGCTCATTTTCCTTGTGTCTCGCTGCCTACGTGTGACGTCAAAGTCATGTTGCTATTGGATACAGCTAACTATGCATATATTTTTAAATATAGGCCTATATATTAAAATTAAGGTTGACACAATGAAGGGCCACTTATTTTCTTTGTTTTATATTTTTTTAATTATTTAAAAAAAAAAAAAAAAAATTGGGGATCCAATGTTAGGGGGCCCCCTAGTGGCTGGGGCCCCCCCGCGGTGCGTCGCTTGCGGGCCCGTCCGCTACGCCACTGACACACACACACAGTAGGTGTGAAACATGACTGTTGTCGAAGAGTGATTAGTAGAGGCCTGTTGAGAAGCTGTTGAACTCACTGCTCCTCCTCCTCAAGACGATTGGCTAATGATTAGCACCTAGCATATGATTGGTTAACACACCTGAACTCCTTCTCACTCTTCCCTCTCAGGTCTCTGACCAGCCAATGGGAGTTGAAGGCGTCCTGTGGGGGCATGCCCCAGCGCATGATGGCGTTGAGGAAGGCCTTCCTCTGACGAGCGTTGAACCCCAGCACCTGACACACACACACATACACACACACACACACACACACAGCACAGCACAGCACAGCACAGCACAGGGACAAATACCTATTAGTAAACCATCAACACTAGGTCTATGTCATAATCTCCATCCACACTGACACCACCACACCCGCCACACATTACCTCGATGTTGCCCCCTACGCGCGCCAACAGCGGGGGGAGGGGTTTGTCCCGGTCACTCTTCAGTTGCCTGCGAGACTGCCTGCGCCCACCTAACAGAGGAAAACACCCACCGCGCCGTCAGCTGCGGGCTCGCGCCAACTGTCTTACCAATGTAAAAGACCTAAAAGAACCATCTCTCTAAACTAGGAAGGCAGGCAGGAGAGTTGGCGTTGACACCCACCTTCCGGCCTCTCTTCGAAATCTTCGTCCTCGTCCTCGGACCCCACGGAGTATTCGGACTGATTGTCTGAAAGATCATCCTGCCACTCTGAGCCACAGATCAGATCACAGAGAAACAGCACAGTGCATTCACTTCTGCAGGAGGCCACTAGGGGGGAGCTAGGTGGCACTGCAGACTAACGACTAAACTGTGGGGGCATGCACATTGTACTTCTGCACATATCGCCACTAGGGGGAGACCTGACGCTACTCTTAACTGGCTCACAGAGCCTCTTCCCGACTGCACAAGACACTTCACATCTCTGAGTGTGCTTTGGGCTTGGAGGGGGTCAGATGTTCCCCCCTTCACTCTCTCTTGCTCAAATAACAATACTGTTGAGCCGTGGAGAGCAGAACCCAGGAGCGAGAGGATCTCTACACCACTCACTCAAGTATAAGATAGATATTTCAAAAGAGCTTTAAAACATGGCACTCTGTTTCCGCTGTGTATGTTATGCCATGGTGTAATAGTCATGTTTACACCAGGGAGAGGTTGATGAGGCATATTTAGATAGAAAGGGCTCTAGAATATTCTACTGTATGGATAGGAGGAGCTAGGTGTTAGCTAAGTGTTGGGTAGGTGTTAGCCAGGTGTTAGCTATGTGTAACTAGGTGTTAGCCAGGGTTCGAGTTATGTGGGAGCCAATGGGAGCTGAGCTCCCATAAGGAAGGTCTGAGCTTCCATGAAAGCAGTAAAATCATACATCTGTGGGGGTCGCTAATAATACATTACCACAACCATTATTTGATCAAAAATGTCAATGTAATGAGTATTATTTATATTTATTTATATGATAAATATTCTAAAATAAACACGTTTTCAAAAAGAACTACGCGCACCATTAATCTCCTGTGATGACAGTAGGCCTTTGACTGCCTGCACTTTACCACCAAGACACCATGGGGCGCAGTAGAATATTGTGCAACAGCAGAATATGATCGCTTGCGAACGTGAAAACACGATTATTGAGAAGAAAACATTCAGTAGCTAGCTATCATGCCGCCCCAAAAAAGGCCACTGCTGCCGACCGAGTCGACAAGCCTGGAAAGTTTCGGGTTTTCATCCAAGAAACCAAACTTGAATTCAGCTGCCCTGTTATGACACCTAACGTTGAAACTGTTGAAATAGCAGAGCTCAAACAAAAGCAAGTGCTTCCGAAGAAAGTAGCAGAACTCACCTCCAGTATGTATAAGGAGACAACTAGTTCGTTCAGGGCAGCCTATACTGTCGCTAAAGAAAGGATGCCTTATACAAAACTGAATCCAATTATGAAACTTAATGAGATGAATGGCGCGACAGTTGGCCCCTGCTCACCGATCCGATCATTCATGTGACCAGATTGTAGAGCACATTGCACAAGAGATGAAAAACCAATTCATTTCTAATGTCAAATCACTTGATTCCCGTAGTAGCATAACATTAGATGAAAGCACAATTCATGGACGAGCATACATGATTATTTATGTCAGGTGCGATGTCACTGGAAATGGAGATGTGGACAATGTGTCATGCTAACAAGGAAAGTGAATGGACTAAAGCAAAAACAACAAAATTATTGGCCGAGATACCCGGCCGTGACTATCGCTTATTATATATTGCTGTTGATGTGGTGAAATGAGTAGCCTATGGCTAATTAAAACGTGTAAGTCCCAACGCTGTGTGGGCATGATTCGCGCACGTGCATGAGAACATTTCGCACTGTTATTATGGAGACCCCCACAAAGCTCAGCTTATAACTCGAACCCTGGTGTTAGCCACAGGTTAGCAACGTGTTAGCTAGGTATTAGCTAGGTGTTAGCTAGGTGTTAGCCAGGTGTTAGCCAGATGTTAGCCAGGTGTTAGCCAGATGTTAGCCAGGTGTTAGCCAGGTGTTAGCCAGGTGTTAGCTAGGTATTAGCTAGGTGTTAGCTAGGTGTTAGCTAGGTGTAACCAGGGGTTAGCTGGGTGTTAGCCGGGTGTTAGCCAGGTGTTAGCCAGATGTTAGCCAGGTGTTAGCCAGATGTTAGCCAGGTGTTAGCCAGGTGTTAGCCAGATGTTAGCCAGGTGTTAGCCAGGTGTTAGCCAGGTGTTAGCCAGGTGTTAGCCAGGTGTTAGCCAGATGTTAGCCAGGTGTTAGCCAGGTGTTAGCTAGGTGTTAGCCAGGTGTTAGCTAGGTGTTAGCCAGGTGTTAGCTAGGTGTTAGCCAGGTGTTAGCCAGGTTAGCCAGGTGTTAGCCAGGTGTTAGCCAGGTTTTAGCCAAGTTTTAGCCAGGTTTTAGCCAGGTTTTAGCCAGGTGTTAGCCAGGTGTTAGCTAGGTGTTAGCCAGGTGTACGCCAGGTGGAACCATGTGATCCTGAGAACACAGATCCAGAGTGTGTGAGGCCAACCTTGGTCCTCCTGCGAGGCGTCGTTGTAGTTGACCTGCTTCCTGATCCTCTTGCCCTTCCCCAGGTTCCGGGCCAGGTCCTCCTGCTGCTGCTCGTAGTGGTGCCGAAGCAGCTTCTCCCAGTAGTCTGGGTCCACGTTCTCCTCCTGCTTAATGACCTCCCTCTGGACCTCCTCCTACACACACACACACACACACACACACACACACATGCAGCAGCTATGCTGACTGAGTGTGAATGAGCTAGACTGAGTGTGAATGCGCGTGTGTGCGCGTGTGTGCGTGACATTTACATTTACATTTTAGGCATTTAGCTAGCAGACGCCTTATTCCAAAGAGACGTACAATTGATACATTTGACTAAGCAAGTGAATCATCAATCCACCAGTCGTAGCAGGAAGAGTAATCTAGCTCAGGCCAGGGGCCATTGGCAGTCGTCGTGACAGAAGAAAAAACAGTGTCTACCACGCAACTACCAATAACACAATAGCTTAAGGTAAACTCAGTTCCACTCACCAGCAGAAAACACACGTGTTCACTCACTCAGTCGAAAATGTATAGTGAGTGTGAGTGTGGTGCGTTTATGTGTGTGTGTGTGTGTGTGTGTGTGTGTGTGTGTGTGTGTGAGTGTGTGTGTGTGTGTGTGCGTGAGTGTGGTGTGTTTATGTGTGTGTGTGTGTGTGTGTGTGTGTGCGTGAGTGTGGTGTGTTTATGTGTGTGTGTGTGTGAGTGTGGTGTGGTTATGTGTGTGTGTGTGTGTGCGTTTATGTGTGAGTGGTGCGTTTATGTGTGTGTGTGAGTGTGGTGCGTTCATGCGTTTATGTCACCTCTCCGTCCTCCTCCTCCTTGACCACGTACTGCGCCACCTTGAAGGAGCTGAGGTACTCGTTCATGTTCTGGATCTCCGTGTCCTCCGTGACGTCCCGGTTGCGGTCCAGCAGCTTGGCGATGGCGTTGTCGTCGTAGTGGATCACGCTGCCCTCGTCGCAGTCCTTCATGTCCCCTGGGGACGCAGCAGAGAGAGAGGCGTGCTCAGGCAGGCGGTCGATCAAAAATGACGTAATAATAACGACGACAACAACGATGTATACAACCACGCAAGGCGCCGGCCCGCTCACTGGGACATGTGGCCAGCCGGGGCTCGAACCGC
>NC_137685.1:22819946-22822446 GCF_963989245.1 Nansenia antarctica | reverse complement strand
CTTGCCTTCTTTCATCTTTTTGGGTTTCTTCTTCTTCTGTTGTTTGAGGTCGTCGTCGGAGAAGAAGCTCTCCAGGGGCGTGAGAGGGACCACGTCGCGCTGGCGTTCGCCCCCCTCCTCGTCCTCATCTGGGACACACAACAACAACACAGACCCTGCATGTTCAACCTCGTACGGGACACGGCTCTATGCTACGTAACCAGCTCCGGACAAACCCATACGGAACCCATACGGAACCCGTACGTATTTGATCCCCTTCAGCTTTCAAACCCTGAGGCAGGCAGAACTCAAACAGACAATAAACGGCCGGCACTTATAGAGCGACCTTATTCCAAAGCGCTTTACGAGGTGGTCCCTCAAGACCACCAGGAGCAAGCTCCCTCTGGAACGCCCAACCACATCAGACAGGGCCAACACCCTCCCGACATTTAAACAGGCCCTCAAAACCCACCTCTTCAAGCTCGCCTTCACCAGTTAACCCTCTCCCCCTCCCCTTCCCATGTGTCCCCAGCACTACCTTAATTAGGCCCCTATACTTTCTTTTATTTATCTTTTGTTTCTTTTTACTGGATCTTTTCAGCTTGTAAAGCGTCTTTGAGTGTCTAGAAAAGCGCTATATAAGTCTAATGTATTATTATTATCATTATTTACGACGGCCTCTCGTTCACCCGTTCACACCCACACATTCGCACACCGATGGCGGCAAGCTACCATGCGAGGCGTCCCGGACGGCCCCCGCTCACTCGGGAGTCATTTGGGGTTTAGGTGTCTTGCCCGATGACACCTCAACACGTGGACAGGAGGAGCCGGGGATTGGACTGCCAGGGCGGTCATTAGACGGCGGCTCAGGGCAGCTCAGGAGGGAGAATGAGAGTAGCCTGCAGTAACCTGCCGCTGTGCTTGAGAGCGGAGGGCTGATGACTGAGAGGGGAAACCTCTCGCAAGTCACTGAGGTGCACTAAGGAAAAACGCTGCCATTCATAAATGTGTGTGTGTGTGTGTGTGTGTACGCTCTGCTCCAGACTTCAATGCTGCCATAGTGGGTCACAGAGAGAAAGTAAGTAGAGAGACAGCAGGGAGACAGCCTTTAGACAGTAGACAGTACATCACTATAAAGAGGCGCGCACACGCGCACACACACACACACATACATACACACACACACACACACACACACACAGACACACATGCACACACACACAGACACGCACACACTGAAGGGCATGAAATATGCAGCATGTGTATCAGAGTCAATCAGCCAACACTGGGCCTGCAGCCTGCTACTACCCACCTGGGAGAGGGGGGGGAGGGGGGAGGGGGAGGCGGGGGAGGGAGGGTGTTCAAACCTCACAATCCACTTATCCAATACACAGCACGTCGTGCACAGAGGGGTCCAACCAAGTCCCAGTCCCCAGACACCACAGGGACTTCCACAGCTCAATCTCAATGAGAGGCTCCATATAGGATTCTCTGACTCTACACTACCCGGATCTCCCCCCCCCACAAGCACTGATGGGGGGGTTGGGGGATCTCTCTTCCTCAGAAGCCAGGGTAAGTAGTACTGGAGCCTTAAGACAATGAGTTATTAGGCTCGTGTCACACGCTGGCTCCCAGTAGAGGAGACACTAGCATGTCTGAGGCATGTTTGCTGTCTCCCAGCGATGAGTCGTCATCACGACTATGCAGCTAATGACACTAACACAGATTTAAAAATTAGAATGAAAAAATAAAAACATGAAACAATAATTCATTAATTCATAGTTTTACTGCCATGCCATCAACTGGTCAGTCAACAGTATTTTTACGCTGTAGGCAAGGGGTCCGCCACAGACAGTCACCCGGTCAGCCGGGGTTCGAACCGCCGAACTGCCGTCCTTGCGATCGTTAGACGCCGGCTCTACCTCCGAACTGCCGAACTGCCGACCTTGCGATCGTTAGACGCCGGCTCTACCTCTTGAGCCACAGTGCCGCCCACAATATATGAATACTAATACAAATACACCGACAAGGCTACAGTAAATTACAAAAAAAACTTGTAATATGCCATAATAATAATGAGTCACTGACCCTCCAGGTGCCTTACTGTCTATCATATTGTTTATTTAAGGTCACACTGCAAATGACACATCAGCTGCCATCGACATTCCTGTCTATTTACCAGTCTAGCTACCTGTCTATTTACCTGTCTACCTACCTGTCTACCTACCTGTCTATCTACCTGTCTACCTACCTGTCTACCTACCTGTCTACCTACCTGTCTATCTACCTGTCTAGCTACCTGTCTACCTACCTGTCTACCTACCTGTCTACCTACCTGTCTACCTACCTGTCTACCTACCTGTCTACCTACCTGTCTACCTACCTGTCTATCTACCTGTCTAGCTACCTGTCTGGTTACCTGTCTACCTACCTGTCTATCTACCTGTCTATCTACCTGTCTAGTTACCTGTCTAGTTACCTGTCTCGCTACCTGTCTCGCTACCTGTCTAGTTACCTGTCT
>NC_137685.1:22794946-22817446 GCF_963989245.1 Nansenia antarctica | reverse complement strand
ACACACACACACACACACACACACACACACACACAGAAATAAATGGTGTCAGCTTTCACAGTGGAGGATCCAAAAATAGCCCCCTCCAATCGGGGATAACTTTTGTAGGCACACAAAAGCCCACGATAATCTGTCAGTATCACAGAAGGACAAAGCAATTCACCAGAAAATGGAGATGAAGGAAAAGGTTAAAGGTTAGAGGCGGCGGCCAGGGGTGACACAGCACTATGGACGACGCCTGTGACACCACCAACAACAGGAACATGACAAGACAGTCTGACTGTACCAGTTTGAGCATGAGCAATGCAGAGATAGCGGAGGCCGGGGGGAGGTAGATGAGACTCATTGTAATGCATGGAACGGTATCAAACCGCGTGTGAGCCCGTCCTCCTATCTGTACCTCCACCAGCCTCCACTGACAGACAGTGCAGGGGTGAATGGTGAAGTAATCAAATAATAATCTAATAATAATACTAATAGTAATAATAATATATGCCATTTAGATGACACTTGACTTTTATCCAAAGTATACACAGTCCCAGCGGGAATCGAACAAATTCGATTCATTCGGGAATCTAATGAAGTTCCATCCAGTATGACAGAGGGTAGGAGACTACTGCAGGGGGGTCCTCGGCTCTCCTCGCCTGCCTCGCGGCCCCTGAGGTCCAGCATCCTGCCAATGGCCCTTGGCCTGAGCGAGATTACTCTTCCTATACGACTGGTGAATTGACGATTCACTTGCTTAATCAAATGTATCGATTGTAAGTCGCTTTGGAATAAGGCGTACCTGTAATGCCAAATATGTAAATGTAAACGGGTATGGATATCAACTCACTCCTGCTGCTTCATTCAGTCACATGCGTCGTTAACAAGCTCGCATGCTCGACAGCCAGATATGATTGTTACACATAAAACTTTTTTTAAATTATTATTATTATAAAATAAATGAAATAAAATAATTGATTTTACACCCACACACGCTGTAGATGTGTGCATGCATTTGTCATCCTTTTTCTAGCCCTCATTTAGGCCCAAGTCTTTGGTTACTGAGGGGACACGCATCAGTGATTGCTTTGTCCCCCCAGGCTGTGGCTGGCAGTCATGGATGGCGGGCACGAGTGCAGAGAGGAGAGAGCCCTCCATGTCTGTGCCCCCAAATGTTCTTGTGTACTCTACACAGCCGCGATAATGACGCTAATGAGCAAAAACAGCCTTTGAAGTTCGAGGCTCGATAAAAAAAAAAACCTCATAATTTCATAACCGCAAACTGACACTGCGCCCACATTATGAACCCAAAGGTAGTGTACAGCAGTGGCGGACTCAGGCTGTTTGAAGGGCAGGGGCGAAAAGCCTACTGCACCCCATCAGTGCACATGGTCAACTTTAGACCATTGGAGGGGCACCAATAGGGGACGTCCTCTCAAAAGGGCATTTTTGCCACTCAAAAGGGCGAGACGTTTTTCAACTGTGGGAGCACCAGGAGGGGCGGTCGCCCCCCCTGCCCCCCCCTTGAGTCCGCCAGTGGTGTACAGTAATGTCGCTCTCCTGTATAGCGTTGTGACAGAGGGTTTACGACAACCAGGCAGACCGTGTCACACTAACCCCCAAATTAGGAAGAGGAGGGCAAAACGGGGGGGCGTTGGTCATTGGTCTACCCTTGTTGTTCATCAAGAGCCCAGCAGGGTTAATGGTCTGGGGGTCTGGCTGCTAGCTGTAGGCGAAGGAACTGCGAAGAAATTGATTCTATCGACTAAACTGACACGGAGCTATGAAGGAGCCAGGCTCTCCTCCCCTCCTCTGGCTCGGGGCCGCCTACTGTAGTGCTCTTCATCACCCCCCCCCCTCTGACACCGCCTCAGCCAAGTGGCTCCCGAGAGACCTGGGACTTGTTTGACAGAGATGGGAGAGAGAGATTGACGGGACAGGCAAGCCCACGGGTGTCCTCTCCAGCTCTGTCACTATCACTATAGCAGTGTGTGTGTAGGTGTGTGTGTGTGCAACCACCAATGATGTCTGAGGTGGATGGCCACAGAGGGCCATAGGTCGACGAGCAGTGGGATGTGTGGTTGGCTTTTTAATACACACACACACACACACACACACACACACGCATTCACATAAACATTACAGCTCCATCATCCAGTCACACCTACACAACAACAACCATCTTGTGAGAGAAATCACCAAGGTCATCCTTAAGGTAAAATGTCCCCAGGTGGGGTGTGGTGTGGTGGGGGTGGGGGTTGAGTCACCCCCCGTGAGGAGGAATTGGATGATGTGGCTATTATGATGTGAAACTTCAGAGTTGTGTTGATGGAGGGTCCTTTGAGTTAAAACACCCCACTGGACTACTGGTGGGACTACAGAGCATAACAGGACAGTTGCATTTGAGTGCGTGTTTTCTTGTTACACGTGGTTTGGTTTCAGGACCTCTGCTCCACTAACCGACACATTGGGACAAGGCACACACACACACACATTTGGCACACCGTCGCTAAGTAACGACGCAGCAACCAGTCAGAGTTGAGTTGACCCTTGCGACCGTTAACTTTGAGCGGTAACCCTAATGACCGTTGGTCTTCAACTGTCACAGGTTGTGAGGGGAGCACAACTTCGGTGTTCAGCCCCCAGGTTCACACACAGAGAAATAAAAACACCAAGCAAGCAGTGTAGCTGCAGAAACACACGAACAAAATGGTGTGCATAACATTTCTATTCCAGAAAAAAAATAGAAAAAGAAAAAGAAAAATCGCAGTCCAACTAAAATGGAGTTCGTGTCGGGAAGGCCTTATTAATATTATATTCAGAGATTTAAAATGTTTGGGGTGTTTTTCCAATGGAATTTTGGAAATTGCACCCCCTTCTTGGACATAAATGCAGTCTCTCACTCCCTCTGTATCCTCGGACCGGCTCGTAGTTAACAGTGCCACAGATGGCGGCTTTTGCATTTCCCTATAATTGTCTTTGAAGGAATAAAATTGTCCCTTAGGAATAAAATGAGTCGTGCAAAAATAACATTTTTTGCACACAATGCCTCGTACACCCCACCCCTCCCTGGCTTTAGCCTTGGAGAACGTAGGACGAACCCTTTTCCCCGCATTCATACTAGGCGTAACGGTGCACAAAATATATGAAGGGCAGAAACTCCCCCCACTTCACTCCCTCACCTGGTATTTCGTCTTCAAAATCCATATCGTCTTGTCTCTCGTCTTCATTGCTTAGCGACCCGGGCATCTTTCTATCGCATACCCCCGAAAAACCTTCCTGCTTGGAGAATTAACAGAAAGTTAACCCCCCGAATGCCACTGTTCAGCTCTTAGGCTACAGTCTCTCGGAAAATAAATGGAAATCTTGTGCACACAATTTATTATTTCTGTTTTTTTTTTTGTGGTGGAAAAATTGCTTCTTTCGTTGTGTTGTTGGAAAACAAATTATTTCCTTCTCTATATCCAAGTCCTCCAGTCTGAAAAATAAGAAAGAGACAAAAATGGAACACACACATGCCCGGATTGTGACGTCTGGTCTGTTGCCATGACGATCCATCCCATAATTTTTCCACCACAACTAGTTAGTCATGCTCTCTCCCCCTAGTTACCACTTTGACTAGTCGCGAGCAGTGCTTGCAGCATTGCTCCAGTGTTACATTGCACCTCCCTCCTTGTCTGATCGCTTTGCCCATTTTCCCAGCAAGTCCAGGAGAATAAGGAGGTTACATCAGGATATGGGGGGAGAGGGGGGGGGGGGAACTTTACTCAATCACTCTGCGAGTCCACATTAAATGTGCATTTGGGTTTCAGATGGTTTACAATGGCAACTGTACTGTACCCCAAACAGAACGCAGATAAACCTCGAAAATGAAAATGACATCATAACTTAAGGATACGTGCTAGAATCTTAGTATCATTATGGAATATTCGAGGTTAATCAAACGATCGATCTTACACAGTCTCTCGGAAAATAAATGGACCCTAAACGTCTTGTGCACACAACCTATTTCTGTATTTATTTATTTGGTGGAGGAAAAATTGCACAGATATGCTGTTTGATAGAGGGTTTGATGCAGCCATGTCGCTTATTAAAGACCCCCCTTTCTAAACTTGCACATTGGACTTCTAAGCAGGAATACTGTCTGGATGGATCGATATCCCGGTGCAACATACTGGAATATCAAACCTTACAGTCGCGCTGTGACTATGGCAACACTGGATAATGACGTGGACTTTATCCAGTGAAGTAAAAATACAGTGAAGATTTTTTTTAAATAAACTAATCATTCGTCGTAAACAAAAATGAGATTAAAACAACATGAAAGCAAGCTGAATAAAAAATAGTCATTTTCCAGTCAACCAACTTTCCTCCATCAACGTTCAGGATTCAAAGTGCACCGCTGGCCTGGCCGCCTGGCTCCGTCGCTTTAACAGTTGTCAAGGTTACCAGCGCTGCAACCAGACGCGCGTGGACCACATGAGAGACAACAGACATGTGGCATCAGCGCATGTCCCTGGATCTGTTTATACCTGCGAGTACAGCCTCACAATGTAGATTAAAGGCTTTGAGATACAATCTTTAAAGCCAAACAAACATTTTTAAATTCCTATGAATTGACTATTTCATGCATGTTATTAATTTATATATCTCTTTTTAAAATATACAGGTGCTGGTCATATAATTAGAATATAGGGGTTTTCATTAGTTGTCAGTAATAATCATCAAAATTAAAAGCAATAAACACTTGAAATATATCAGTCTGAGTGGAATGAATGTATACATTATACAAGTTTCACTTTTTGAATGGAATTACTGAAATAAATCAACTTTTTGATGATATTCTAATTATATGACCAGCACCTGTATATCTTTTAGACAAACCTTTTGACCCTTATCAAACACTGAATTTGCAACAATACATTTCACGTTTTAAGCATGCCCTACCAAAGCAGTGAAGAAAACCTGAGGCAGATTTTTTTTTTTTTTTCCTTCTGAAATTTTATTGACAAAAGAAAGTGGCATGGATTTAATCCTCATCCTCCTCCTCTTCCTCGTCCTGGTTGATCTGGAAGTAGCGCAGCTCGTAACTCTCCTTGGTGTTGGCCACCACACGCAGCCAGTCTCTCAGGTTGTTCTTCTTCAGATACTTCTTGGTGAGATATTTCAAGTACCTGGAGGATGAGGGGAGAGACACGCCCTTTAAAGTGCCCCGTTTGACTCATTTCCTTCCAATAACCACACCCAAACCAAACTGCGTATATAACATTAGACATGTAATCAGATGCAAAAGCAAGATGCCAGGTAACACCTTGATGTTTTGTGTGGATATGTTCAGATCACAGTTCAGAATAACATTACTTTATTTCCATGTCATGTGTAATCAATTCAATGAATAAAAACAATTCAAACAGAATTTGGGCCCAATTATGAGTCTGTCTGGCATGAAAGGCTAAGACCAGCAGGGACAAAATGTCCCAGAGTGTTGCGTACATAGAGAACAGAACCATGTTCTATATCTATGGTTACGTAGCGTCTGAATGTGTCATTAAAATCTGTCACTTTAATGAAACCAAACCAATCACATCTCTTGTATTTGTCTCAACTCAGGGGCGGTAGGGGGATGGATTAGTCTAGCTAGGGGGGAAATGCACAGCAAATAATAATTTTCTAATCAAATAGACCAGCATCCAGGGTTTATTTCCCTACAAGTCAGTCCTCATTCCAAACACTACCCACGCACTGATCATGTCCTTACATGAGAAAACCAAAACAAGATGAAATGTCACACAATCCAGTGTGAAATACAGAGATGAACCCCGCCATAATAGCAATATAGTAGAAGTTCAAATATCGTGACGTTTTCTTACAGACAACAAATCAATAAAAGTGCTTAAAACTCCATACATGTAAATAACTACAAAGTGCAGTGACCACCCTTTGGTGAAAACGTGCAGTGACCACATCTTGGTGAAAACATCTTTAGGGGGGCGGCGATAGCTTAGAGGTTGGGGGCGGCGATAGCTTAGAGGTTAGAGGCTGGCTAGCAACTGGAAGGTCGCTGGTTCAATCCTCACCACAGGAGGGAGCTGCAGCTGGTGACTGGAGGGTTGCTGGCATTATATCTAAGGTGCTGCACCACTGCTGTTGTGCCCTTGAGCAAGGCACTTAACCCCTAATTGCTCCAGGGGCGCCGACTATGGCAGACCCTGTGCTTAGAGCAAATATATACATTTTGTTGCACTCTGTGCAATGACAAAGGTTGAATCTAATCTTAGTTTCACCAGAACATTTACACCAGCCATACATACACCAGTAGTTTTTGCTCACGCCGGCATGTCTCGACTACACTTCATCAATGACTGATATTAGAGGCCTGGTGCTATTTTAGGAAGTATTATTGTCATAAATAACATTTTGAAATTGCCCATCCCTAGAAGAAGTAATCATGAATGTAGGCCTATTTCTAAAGCCTAGGTTTAGATTTCTAAAGAAACTTGAAATGTTGTTTTCACATACCATATTTATTATGTTGGTCTCTAATTATACATCTAACATATGTTACACATATGCCCTCACAAACAAGCCCCCTGCCCCTCATTGACTCGGAGACTTCCACACCCCTCCTGTCTGTCTGTCTGTCTGTCTCTCTCTCACACACACACACACACACACACACACACACACATATATATATTCGTTTACTCTCATTTACAGCCTACATAATTATTGTCCTACTGCCCCTTTCTGCTTTCGTCTTTTAAACAATTTTGCTTATATAGTGTTGTTTATTAGATTGTTGTTGTTGTTTTTATTATATTGTTGTTTGTATCTTTATGTCTTATGCACCAACCACACCAAGACAATTTACTGTACATGCAAATATACTTGGCAATAAAAATAATTCTGATTCTGATTCAAACAGAAAATGATTCAAGGCAAAGAACCCATGAAATAATATTGGGTATAACAAAAGAATTCTGTTCAACTAACATTCCATGATCAAGATCTAAGTTCAACCACAGACGTTGAATTGAACGCTGCCACAGCAACCAGGGCAACCTATCAGCTAAATAAACAAACACATTTGTATTTACTTAACTTGTTTAACCAGGCAAGTCATTGAGAACACATTCTCTTTTACAGTGAAAAAACAACAACAACAACGACGACCAAAGACAAGCAATTGGATGTGCAGCAAAGCAAACAGGAGAAGTTAAGAGATGTGTAGTCAATTCCGAGACACTAGCCCACGTACCTTTTGGAGAAGGGCACTTCCGAGTTTACAGCGATTTTGCTCTTACTCCTCTCAATGGTCACCACACCACCACCGAGGTTCCCAGCCTTGCCGTTCACCTTGATGCGCTCCTGCAGAAACTGCTCCTGTAGAAAAAACCACCCCAGATGTTGTTGATACTGGTAAAGTATCGGGACGCCCTGACTGACGTCATACCGTTGAAGTTGATTTTAAAAAAGGCTCAGGTTAGGATAAGAGTGCGGGTAGTGTCATCTCAAGACTACAGAGAGAACCATTCCGTCTAAAGTGGAGTCATTCCAAACATCAAGGGCCGACAACAGCAACCGCAGAGTTACCGTTTAAATCAAAAACTCATCCTGCATATGGGTGTCGTGGTCTTTAAGTAGGTCTTCTTTTTATTATTTTTTAAGCACTGACGATGTGATTGAAGCTGATGACAGCATCCGAGAGCCCATCGGGTGTACGTACGCCTAAACCCATCTGAGATCTCTGGTCTCCCATCCAAATTGACACCAGTATGAGCACAACAACGTCAATCCAACGATAAACACGCACTAGCCTTAAGCCGAGTACACACTAGACGATTTTAACCCCGATTTAGCTGTCGCCGACCAGTTTCTTGCGGTCGGAGACAAAATCCTCCCGTCGTTGCAAACTCGGGGACGCGCCGTCTCCGACGCTCGTTTAATGTGACAGGCTCAGAGACGCAATCGGAGGACCGCCGATCCCGTCGGAGAGCCGTCGCAGGGCTCCAGATCTTTTCAAACATGTTTCATTTTATCGGCGCACAATCTGCTAGTCTGACATGGGCAACGACCCGTGTGGACAGCACAGCCAATGAGAGGTCGAGGAAATGCAGCGCGGAGGAGGCGTGAAAGTAGAAATGGCTATTTATATAATGAATGAATGAATGGTCTTTATTGTCATTAGTAGTAAATAGCCTATTATATAAATAGCCATATATGTATATATATGTATATATTACATATAGTAATATGGCTATTTTCTAGTAGAAATGAGCTCCATCTTTTTTTGACAGCTGTCAACGTCTCGTCATCATGTCCTGATATCGCGACACTACAGCTTGGCGAATCTTCCTGACCAAGTGAAGAATCTTGTAGTCTGTGAGCCCCCGTCGTTGCCACATCCTGTAGTCTGCGCGCCGGTCGTTTAGTGTGAGAGGCTCAGCGATGTTACAACTTGAAAAGTCGTCTAGTCTGTAGCCGCCTTTATTATTGGCATTTTAGGATTTGTGGTGTTGGCCCTAATAATCTGCACATGAGCTTTATTGGACATCTCCTACATTAGAATAGCATGATGCACTTACAAAGTTGGCAGCGTCCATGATGCCATCCTCCACAGGGTGCGTGCAGTCCAGGGTGAACTTCAGGACCTGCTTCTTCTTCTTTCCACCCTTTCCACCCTGCTTCTTGACTTTGACGACTGGCTTCTTCTGTAAATGCAGATGCAGGTTTAACACAAGTTACCTGACAGATGCAGGGTGATGACTTGGCTCGAACAAGGACCAAAGTCAAAGATCCACACCAAATCATGTCGCCTCACAGAAATAAAATCACAGGCGTGTCCATAATGACATGCGTCCCTGTTACTAGTAGATTTATATATTACACACATTTTACATATTACACAGATTTATATTACACACATGTTATATATTACACACATTTATATTACACACATTTTATATATGACACACATATAAATAGCCTAATCCACTACTTGGGCTAGCTAATATCATGAAGGTAGGTATTAGGTGACAACCTGAAGCTACCTGGAGAACCTAGTCACCTCACCTCCCTGATCACTTATCCCCTGATCAATAACAACGATCGGGGATCAAAGAGTGCCAATGTGACAGTTAGCTAGCTAGCTATGGATAGCTGGCTAACTTAGCTTCATGCTAGCTTACTACAACGTGGTTCGGGTGCTTATGGTAAACAAAGCCACATGTAAGAGTGCTACTCTGCCTCTGTTACATACAAAACACATGAATATGTAAAGGGAATACGTCCAGATCGCCTATAGTCAAAGACGAGGGATATAAAGGGTTGTGATCAGTGTATATTCAGTGTTTCAATACTCACAATCGGAGCCATGGTGGAGGATTTGGACAAAAAGGAAGAGCGAGGGCTGAACAGGCTGTTTAATATCCGGTCGCCATGCCGCATCGATGACACGATTGCTCTGCGATCGATTCAGTCAGCCATGGGGTGAGAGAGAGAGAGAGAGAGAGAGAGAGAGAGAGAGAGAGAGAGAGAGAGAGAGAGAGAGAGAGAGAGAGAGAGAGAGAGAGAGAGAGAGAGAGAGAGAGAGAGAGAGAGAGAGAGAGAGAGAGAGAGAGAGAGAGAGAGAGAGAGAGAGAGTAGGGCAGTTTCACTCATTCTATTTCTATGGTGTACCCTAGTGAGAATATTGTCATTGAGTTATTTGGAAGCAGTGGCCAGGAAATATTTTTTATTTTTATTTATTTTACATATTTTTACATATTTGTTGTTTTATTACAGTACACTTTAAATGGATGTGCAATATGACAACCCTTGTGTACATAAGGTTCAGAGATAGGAAATGTTAGGATATTTATAGCATAGCATAGAGTACAGCACAGTGTTTTATTTGTAGTAGTATAGTATAGTGGATAGTGTATATAGCCTTTATTTATGTAAACCAGCTCTTTTCCCTTCTTGTTTTTAGTATTTTATTTTTTTTCTTTCCTAGCACCAGGGGAGCCCCCCCTCCTAAATTTCGTTGTATGGTACCTGTACTGTATTAATGACAATAAAGACCATTCATTCATTCATTCATTCATTCATTCATCAGGTAATGGTTCAATTTCTCTTGAGAACTAAAAACAAAGTAGGCCATCCTATCCTAGACAATTGACATGTGATCTTAACATACATTTCCATTGATATTAGGGTAAAAATCCATACCTCTTTTACAGTAACAGTCGAAACCCCAGGAAACCCCACCTGGCAGCGGGCAGTCCTTCATGTTGCCTTTGATGTGACATGTTCATCTGAGAGAGACCAGTCCACATACGCAGCTAGACTACAATAGACCATGCTGCCAGAGTAGCCTACATTAGCTGTTAACTCAAATAAAACATGAGGTAATCTCTCAAACACTAACCAATCCAAATGTTGGCCCATCTCAGTATCTCTAATAGGACTGGTAATATCCCCCTCTGACAGGGGTTACTTATAACTTACATCCCTCATTGTAGCTCGGCCTTCTAGTGGAGAGGGAGTGCATTCAATATTCGAAGCATGTGTACCCCCCCCCCCCCCCCCCCCCATTTGTGACAGTATGGTACACCTTTAGCAACACTGCCGTTTGCCCATACCCAACTTCCCCCCCCCCACCCACACACACACACACACACTCTGTGAGAGGAATGGTTGCTGGCGTGGGGGGCCATCAGCTGCCTGGTGTCAGGACTCCAGCGGGCCACTCTTGAAGGGTTCCTGCATAGCTGTCATTCCTGCTGGGGGGTCGCTGATAGGACCAGTGAAAGGTAAGACATTAGTGGCTGGGTGCTGTTACAGTTGCGGCGGGTTACTCCATTGTTGGTGAGAGAGATACAGTACAGAGCACTACAACAGACGTGCCGATACAACACAATGGGCCTCATGTGACATTATTGACATCCAGTTTCGCTGTGGGATTATTAATTTTTTTATTTTGTTTTCAACACAGCACTGAGAACTCATAATTATGGCTGGCAAGGTAAGTGAACGAGGGACAATATTTCCTGTTTGTTGTTGTTTACAGAGGGACACACTACCAAACATTACAGTCAAACTCACGGGATCCTACTTAGAATACATACAGGATTCCTTAAGTAATATGCTTCATCATGTCCTCCTAACTTTAGCGTAGTCAGTCCATGACAATTAATATTATGACATAATATCATATTATGATCCTTCCTCTGCTAGGGCCTAGGCTGTTTGTTTAACTAGGAGGTGCATTATGGCTAAAATGATATGAACAATTACAATAAACATGTCTATTGTAATCACATTGGAGTAAGATCCCACTGTGACTGTTCAGATTCAACCTGTCAGCGTTGTAAAGCGAACCCTCTCTTTGTAGGTGGCAGGGGGAATGTTCTGTCACACAAACCTGTGTGATGTGGATTGTGCCAACGTCCACCCCCTCGTGTGCCACCTGTGCCACGAGCAGTACCAGCATCCATGCCTCTTGGACTGTTACCACATCTTCTGTGCCCGCTGCCTTCAGGGCAAAGCCAATGAAAACCGCCTCAACTGCCCCCTCTGTGGGTAAGCTAAGGGAGTGGACGCTTCACCTCTGTACATTCATCACCATCAATTCACAAGATGTGTATTTGACACTTGTATTGCCACAGAGAAACACTCAGAGTGGCTGTAGCCAACATCACTGTTGGTTCTAGAATGTTAGTTCTGGCAGGTCTGACAGAATTCCATTCGCACTAATATACTACCTTGACGGTATTGAGAAATATCAGCATTGTGTTGGTAAGTGTTGATCCCATATGATGGGCAGGTCTTGTGGCCTAAGGTCCCATATCCCATTGAGTATTGGGTTGGAATGAAACATCTTATATCTTAGTTTAAAATGGTGCAAAAGAAGGGGAATCCCTACTAAGATTGTGTACTGTAACTCCTCCGAGCACCACTGGCACCTGGTTGCACTGCATACGACAGCATGGCCAACTATGACATAAGGCTGGGCAGGGTGGGGCAGGGTGGGGTGGGGCAGGGTGGGGCATGGCAGGGTGGGGTGGGGCAGGGTGGGGTGGGGCAGGGTGGGGCAGAGCAGGGCAGGGTGGGGTGGGGCATGGTGGGGTAGAGCAGGGTGGGGTGGGGCAGAGCAGGGTGGGGTGGGGCAGGGCAGGGTGGGGTGGGGCAGGGCAGGGTGGGGTGGGGCAGGGAAGGGCAGGTCAGGGTGGGGCAGGGTGGGGTAGGGAAGGGCGGGGCAGTAGACTCTGAGCAGCAGAGACAGCTGCAGGGTCAGCCCAGGGTCTGAACTGATTTAGCCCCAGCAGATCGTACGCATGCAGCAGCACGGCGGGCAACAAGCTCTGAAAAGGCCACCGTGCCACCACGCATGAGCGGGACAACAAACACACTGGCATCTTGGCAAACCAGCACAGAGCTCAGGGCAATTAAAATGGCCCTCGCTGTGCCTTTTCCCATTTCATCCCTTACTGATAAATGAATCATGACAAGCAATGTTACGTAAAAGGCCCCTCAGGATTACCTTCTTCTGATCAAAGCACTAAGGGGATACATAGAGAGAGAGAGAGAGAGAGAGAGAGAGAGAGAGAGAGAGAGAGAGAGAGAGAGAGAGAGAGAGGGGGAGAGGCTTCACCTGGACAGAGTTCATGTAGTAAACAAGCATAATCGGTTGTGGAGAAAGTCCATAACCCCTGCCTTTGTGAATTTCATCACTTATCTCTGAATAGCAGGGTATCTTTCATACCTTTAATCCAATCCAACAAATGAATGCTCGGCAAGGCAACAAAACTAAATGCCCCCAGAGATAAAAGATTGGCGTCTAGATTACTATGATCATGTGCAATCTGAAGAACAAGCACAGCGCGGAGCGTGATGTCAGAGCCTGAGTCAGAACTGATGCACCATTGTTCCAGAACCGAGTGTGTCGGCCAGCAGCTGACTGTAAGACTACCCCTGCTGTGTGTGGCTCGGCGTAGTGCTGCCGGTTGTGATTCCACACAGCTCACAGCTAAATGTGTCTCCTTTGTCATGCGGTGCGGCTCGGATTAACAGCGGTCCGAAAGGGGCTTTAGGCATCAGACTCCGGGCCACAGCTGTTGGCCCTACCAGGGTGGTTCTACTCTACTTCTTCTGTGGTGGATCGGTCCCTCGGCCCGAACGGTCCGACCAGACCCTGACGCCTCTTCGTGCGATATTTGGGGATTTCTAAAAGGAAAAAAGGCGTGGGGACGTGCGCTCGCACTGCGTTCTAAATCAGAATCTTTGTGCGTGTAAACGTTCTTCCGTCGTCTTCGTACGCAAGCTTTTTACGCCAGTTCTACGCAACGTTTTATAAACGAGGCCTGTTAATCACATTCCCTTCCTGTAAGATTAAGGATTTATACACAGTAACAGTTCAGATGTAAACACAGTCTCACATGATAGATGTGGTTCTGTATATAACATATCATTACTAACTGATGATGCCAAACCTTTTAAGAAAGGGCTTTTTTATTCAGAAGTTTGTTACCATGGTCACAGGAGACATGGTTCCCAGTGGCTCTTGGTCAGCAACAATCATATGGCGCTTTTCCACTACAGGGCCAACCCGGCTCGGCACGGCACGGCACGGTGCCATATTTCAGTTCTTGTTCGGGATGGGTAGTGAAAGGTAGCCTACCAATGGTACTTTTTTACCAGGCTGCGTGTGACGTGTGACGCTGCACACCGTTGATTGGTCTACACCAGGGGAGGCTGCTGGAGGTAGAAACCGGAGGACGGGCTCAGTGTAAATGCATGAAACGGAAGAAATCGTATACCGTTCCTGATTCCATGCCATGCATCACAATGAGCCCGTCCTCCGACTTCTCCATGCATGTGTCTGGAGACAACGGGAAAAGGAGAGTAGAAAGTAATATGCTGATGTGCCACCCACCCATATTCTCTCTCTGTTCCCAGTGGCGGTGATATCCCAGTGGTGAGAACCCATTGGTGATAACCCAGTGGGCACACGCACACACACACACACACACACACACACACACACACACACTCTTTTAAACGGGTCCCCCCCGATCCAACCCATGTGACCAGTTCACGGGCCAAGGAGAGGAGAGAGAGCTGCTGTTTGTGGCTATTTCCGTCATCAGCGCCATTACCATCACCCTTCACTCAAGAACCATATAATCTAGGAATCCGCTGCACCGGCTATAAGTAGCACACAGTAGGCCGCGTCGCTATGACGATCAGATAAACATTGGAAAGGAGGCGAGGGGAGGGGCCTAGAGGGGTAGACATGTTTGCACCATTGTTATTTTTATCTTCCTAAGCTCTCTGGAACCCTAACAAAGTGTGTGTTGAATAAAATCAGACAGGATTATTCAAGGCCTAGGGGCATCGAAACTGACACCATGAGAAAGAACAGTACCGCAGAAGAAGAACAACCTGTTACACCCAGAGGTGTTTATTCTTTATGTCTCCTACTAACTTTGCGTGTTAACACATCAGCCCGATGACATTGTGAAGCCTTATGCTCAGAAATCAATCCACGCATTTAATGTTTATGAGATGCCTGTCACAAAGTGTTATTTCAAACAATGAATTAGGGTCGTAGGCTAAAAGCCTCTGTGATCAGAGAGGGATGGGTCGCCACCTGCTGGACAGATATGAGAATGCACATCAGAAAATGACTCAAATCAAATTAAATCATTTTTTTTGTCATATAAACAGAATACAGCCGTAGTCGATGCAATGAAATGCTTAGGGCAAACAAAGTAATAATAATGTGTGTGTGTGTGTGTGTGCCGCATGCTCCTGGAACAAATTCCCTGAAAACAGGGCCAAACCCTAAAAATATTAAAATCTAAGCTAAGAAACGTCATGTTTTGCAGCAGTTATGATTAAACACAAACACTTCTATCAATGTATTTTATCCATTAACTATTGTCATTGTCTGTCCTAATCCTATAAGTATTGACTGTGATTGAGATACAAAAGGATACGGGTATTCTTGAGCTAACGTTGACAAATACAAGAGAGTCATTTAGCCTACAGATACAGTGCTGTGATCTTGAGCTTTCTTTATCAGTACAAGCGGTGATTAAGCCACAATATGTAAAGCACTTTGCTTCTTATATTTGCTTTGATTCATTGTCAATTTTATTTTTCTTACTATCCTCCTCTTGCTGTATTTTTCAATAATGTATGTAAAGCACTTTGAATTGCTCCTGTTGTATGAAATGTGCTATACAAATAACACTTGCCGTGTGTGTGTGTGTGTGTGTGTGTGTGTGTGTGTGTGTGTGTGTGTGTGTGTGTGTGCGTGTGTGTGTGCACGCGTGTGTGTGCGTGTGTGTGTGTGTGTGTGTGTGTGTGTGTGTGTGTCACAGTTACCCATCGGTAGTAAAGGGGATGAATGGGCTGCCAGCGGAGGACCGTCTGCTGAAGTTCCTGGTGGATAACTCAGCCGGGGAGGAGGAGGCGGTGCAGTGTGCCAACTGTGACCAGCAGAGCAACAAGGTACCTCACACACACACTGGCATCACTACATATGGATCTTATTATGGATTGTGTGTGTGTGTGTGTGTGTGTGTGTGTGTGTGTGTCTGTGTGTGTTTATGTACGTGCATGATCATAGCTTACATACCTACCTATCGATCTTATTATGGATTGGGTGTGTGTGTGTGTGTGTGTGTGTGTGTGTGTGTGTGTGTCTGCGTGTCTGTGTATGTGCATGTGTGTGTCACACACACACACACACACACACACACACACGCATTGTAGAGAGTAAACCTCTCCACACACCAGTGGTGGCTATTCTGTTATTGTGTTGTTCACAGGATTTTCATCCTCCGTGTGTGTGTGTGTGTGTGTGTGTGTGTGTGTGTATGTGCACATGCAAATGCACGTGCGCACGCACTCTCGTACATACATATGTGTCATCCTCCGTGTGTGTGGTTTTGTAGGACACAGGGGCGATGATGTACTACTGCAACACGTGCAGCCAGCCCCTGTGTGGAGCCTGCAGGGCCTCCACCCACCAGGCCAGAATGTTCACCCACCACGAGATCGTGTCGCTCGCCAAACGCCACAAGGAGAGCCACAGGACCTGCTGTGAGTGCCGCCTGGACAGCAGGTGTTAGGGTCAGGTGGAACTAGAATTACATTACAGCAATCCAGTTGTTAAGTCGTGACGTGTTTCCGGGTCCAACGTTGGCTGAGGCGCTGTCTTCGAAATGCCGAAATAATAATAATAATAAATTATATTTATATAGCGCTTTTCCGAGGCTCAAAGACCCTGACAATATGGAGAAAACGGGAAAGTGCTGTGTCCCTTGTTGTATGAATAGATCCGAGTCTAAAAAACGATTAAACTGTCATTCTACCGCTGTAGTACACTGGTACGTGAACTACAGGAATTTCTGGTTTGGACCCGGAAATGGCTAAACGTCACTTTTGACGTCAGACTTAACAAGCGGATAGCCTAACCGTTATATCTGTTATATTATAGCCTATCTACAGTATGTGATATGCAATTGTGATATTATTATCTATATGTTTGATACTCAGTCATTTGGCCTCATTCATCAATAAGTTTGGAACTAATGCGCAAATGTGTTCGCAAAACCGACGTGTGATTCATGCGGAGAGACCCGATTTTGTTCTCACCCCCGTGCGCACGATGATAAAATGGCTAATCTTCTTTAAATGGGATGTGTGTGCAGGGAGTTTAGTGAATAAGCGTACAGTAGCTAAATGCCTAGAATATCCCATATAAGGACACTTACGACGAGTTCAATCAGTCCCCCGCTGTCCCACGCCTCAAGAGCCGCTAGTCACTCTCAAAAATGTTCTCACATTATCACTGCGGTCTCTAAAGACGCGCTCTCAACCTCACATTTTTTCTGGATTGTATATAGCTGTCATACGATGATTTGCTCCGATAAATAACCCAGCAAGCACCGATGGACCTGGACGAAGTCGGACCAGCCCGATAACGGCCAGACCACGTGATATCACAACTAGTTAGTATCTGGCCCAGAATATCACCCTATTTCAACAAAAATATGTTTTTATTTTTTTTATATTTCGTGAGCTTAGAATTATATGGTTCTATCTCCGTTTAGGGTAGTTCAGAGATAATGAGCATGAACGTTTTTACATTCCATTATGTTCTGTGAGATGGAACCTTTGTATTTTATTAATTACTAACTAAAAAATGTCAACATTTTTAAAAAATAACACCACACAGGCATTAATAAACACCTAATGGATCAGATTATGTAAAAAACTCAATTTTGCCCGAAAATGGAGATAGAACCTTATAATTCTAACGTCACGATTTGTCGGGAGAAAATACCCAAATGTGAAACCCCAGCAACAACCCGCCATCTCTGTTGTGACGTCATCTCTGTTGTGACAGACATCAACGTGGTTTTGATAAAACGGGCCGATTGCGTCACAGTGATGAGCGTGACGTCACGGGCGAAAACGCCATAAATAGCGGAGGTTCTCCGTTGTCCAGTCACACCACCTTACCACCATCATGCCCCGCAGACCAGCTCGCAGAACCTCCCGCCCCGTCCGTCGCCGCCGGCGCCCCAGGGTTAGCCGGAGGAGGAGGAGGGGAGGCCGGAGGGACCGAGCCGGTAGGCTGGGCTCGGCTGGGCTCGGCTAGGGCTCGGCTGGGCTCGGCAGGCGGTGTTAGTTTAATCATTCCCCTTATGGAGGGGAGAGTGGACGGAGGGGGCCTTCCTCACCCTCCCTCCCCCCTCCCTAAGGGGAATGATTTTATCTCATTTTGCGTGTCTGTCTGTACGCACAGAGCCACACAATAAAACCCGCTATCAATTGGAGATCACCTGCTCGTGTCTTCACTGGTAACATAAGCAGTTATGGAATAAGTAGGAATTAGAAGGGTAAAAGAGAACTGGTGGAATATGAATAAAACATTAATAAAATGTAATACAGATCATTTTAAAATAATATAATAAATTGATCAAGGTTTTTCACAGTTTAATTGTGAGACGTTATTGCATTATTATTTATCGATATTGATATAGCCTATGTTGGGAACTAAAATAAATCAATGCATAAAATCATTAAAAGTTATTGAAATTACTATTAATTAATGTATTAGCCTATATATATATCGTACGTTATGCTGAGGATGCCCATGTGACCATGTGAACAAGGAAGGAGAAATTGATGAATACTGAAAAGTTATTTAATTTGTTCTTACACACGATTCAAGAGCAAATCCATGCAATTGATGAATGAGGCCCACTGTATTTCTATATAGTATTTTCTCTTGTATTCATATAATTATTGTGAATTGTGAAATATTATGTTAACTGACTTCATACAAAATCCAATCCCAAGAATGATAGTTTCAAGCAACACTGAAACAGTGACATAATGGTAATGGTATTGAATCTCAATCAGGCTACACCTTAACTGTCCCTCCTGAGAAGTGTCCATCCCCTCTACCCATCAGGACAGTATCTCTGCTGCTGTAAAAAAAAAAAAAAAAGTAGTATGACAGCCCTGGCCCGAACATAGATTACTTTTTCTTGCGATGACTGGTGGATAGATGATTCACTTGCTTAGACAAATGTATTTGTTGTAAGTTGCTTTGGATAAAGGCGTCTGCTAAATGCCCCCAAAAATGAAAATGTAAATGAATGAAACAGTGATGTGATGGTTTCAGTCTGACGGTGTGTGACTCCTCAGGTCTGCATGAGGAGCCTTACATCATGTTCTCCACAGAGAAGAAGTCCATGCTCTGCATAAAGTGTTTCAGAGACTTGCAAGTGTGAGTGGGGCTCCTACTCACACACACACACACACACACACACACACACACACACACACACACACACACACACACACACACACACATGTATGTACACACGTACGCA
Organism: Nansenia antarctica; assembly: GCF_963989245.1. Taxonomy (NCBI): domain Eukaryota; kingdom Metazoa; phylum Chordata; class Actinopteri; order Argentiniformes; family Microstomatidae; genus Nansenia; species Nansenia antarctica. The sequence goes on along the minus strand of NC_137685.1, from coordinate 22,798,562 downwards.
CACACACACACACACACATGCATGTACACACGTACACACGCACATACACACACACACACACACGTACGCACGCACATACACACACACACACACACACGTATAAAAACATTTAAAAAATACACATAGACATGCAGACAGACATACACACACCGACAAAAAATACACATAGACATACACATAGACAGACAGACATACACATACACACGCACACAAAAACACATACACATAGACACACACACAGACACACACAAAAACATACACACACACACATACACACTAATTGTTTATTTCTGCTGAACGCCACAGGGAGAACCGGACCCACTGCATTGACATTGAGACAGCGTACATGCAGGGCTGTGAGATACTGGACCAGGCCGTGGTGGTGAGTGAGTCAGGACTGCCCTCCCCAGTCAGACACTGTGGACATACATGTATCACTACACAGTCTTTACCTCTGAATAGTATCACAGCTCTCTGTGTACAACAAGACCAGTGACCCTTCCTCCAATGTAGGCAGTGAAGGAGCTGCAGACCTCGGCTCGCGAGGCTATCGTCCTGCTGAAGGCCATGATTGGAGAGGTGTGCTTGAACGTGGAGGAGGAGGAAAGTGCAATCTGCACTCTCTTCAACAGCATGCAGGTCAGGCTTCACTAGAGGGCGCTCTGGTCATGTGACCTCTTGTCATAACATAACAATGTTAGGATTGAGACTTTTAACCCCTAAAAAAGTATGATCTGTTGACTCAGATTCAGATTCAGATTCAGATTCAGATAACGTTTATTGCCATTATGCTTGACACATATAGGAATTTGTTTTGGCATTACAGTAGGTGCGTTGTATACATGAACAAAGACAAATGCAAAAAAGACACAGGACAGACAACAATGCATTGGATAGTGCTATATATATAACGTGCAGTGCAGAGTTTTTCAATGGGTCCAGTGCATATCAACTCAAGATGATCAATGCTATGCTTAAGGGTTCACTTGAAGTAATGGCTGCAGGAGGTGAATGAGTCATTCTCTCTCCTGTTGACTAATCGATTTTCAAGATGCTATTACGTGTTCTCGCCACCGGGTGTCTCTCTTGCTCTAACTGTGACAAGACTGTAAGCGTCTCCTCAGACGACACACAATTAAAAAAAATCCTCTGAGCCAGCAGATGAGGACAAACCCATAAACCAACCCCATACTCTTGCAATTAGAACACAATTTGTACACTTTGCACAATTTGTTCACTCCTACCTACCTGCTCACAGCGGTATTTCTCTGCTTCCAGGAGAAACTGGCAGAGAGGAAGAGGATTCTTCTAAAAGCAGCTCATAGGTACTCCGCCGACACCTGACTGTAATAAGTAATAAGTATCTGTATAAGATGGATACATGTATACAGTTCGTTTGTCTACAGCCGAGGTCACAGATGTTATTAACGCTGTGTGATGGTAACATACCTCATCCACCACCAGGGGCAGCAGTCCATGTGTTGTAGATTCCATTGAACCCCATGAGACAAGTCATGATACACAGTTAGATTATACAAGAAGGACAGGCAGACAGACAGACAGACAGAGTGATATATGTAGGACAGACATACAGGCAGACAGACAGATAGACATCAGACAGACAGAAAAACAGAGAGACAGACAGACAGAGTGATATAACTAGCTGTTCCTTTGAATCTATCAAAATGTGTAGACGGGCACATCGACAGATAGATAGACAGACAGAGTGATACACGTAAGACAGACAGACAGACAGAAAAACAGACAGACAGAGTGATACACATAAGACAGACAGACAGACAGACAGACAGACACACACGCACACAGAGAGACTGACAGAGTGAAACAGGCAGACAGACAGACAGAGTGATACACATAGGACAGACAGACAGAGTGATACAGGTAGGACAGACAGACAGACAGACAGACAGAGAAACTTCTCTCATCTGGAGTACTTGACCTTCTCCTCTCCTTCGACCTTACCCTGTCCTGCTCTCCTCCGACTCACAAGGCAGGCAATCAGCTCGACCTTGTCTTCACCAGATACTCCCATAGCTCCAACCTTACTGTTTCTGATCATCACTTTATATCCTTCTCCCTTCCCCTCATATCCACCTCTTCCCAATCAGTCTCTAACCATTTTGTACCCTCTCGCCGCAACCTATGTACCCTGCCCCCCACCACCCTCTCTTCCTCTGTCTTATCCTCCCTACCCTCTGTTGGATCCTTCTCCCTTCTATCCTCTGACTCAGCATCCTCCACCCTCCTGTCTGCTCGCTCCTCATCCTTCTATTGTAGAATAGAGCTCAGCACAGCTGAGAGCAGAGGGAGAAAAACCGGCCTCCCTGATGACCTAAACCTTTATCACTCTCTCCTCTCCAACTACGCCTCCTCTGCATCAGCTGCTAAAGCATCCAACGATCATTCCAAAATACAATCTTCTGCCTCTAATCCTAGGAAACTGTTCTCCACATTCTCCACACTCCTCAACCCACCTCCTCCCCATCCTCCTTCCTCCCCTGTGTCTGCCGATGACTTTGTCACCTACTTCGGAAAAAAAGGTTGATGACTTTAGCAGCACCTTTTCTCTTCCTCCTACCAATGATACTAGCACCCCTTCCAGACCCTCTGTACTACACTCTCTGGCTTAATCATCTTTTTCCACCCTCTCCCCTGATGAGATTCTTACACTGATCACATCTAAGCGGGCAACCACCTGCCCTCTCGATCCCATCCCCTCCCTCCAACTACTCCTTATCCACAGGATCTGTCCTGGCTGCCTTCAAGATAGCCAGAGGCAAGCCTCTCCTCAAGAAACCAACCCTTGATCTGTCCACAACTACAGACCGGTATCCCTTCTCTCCTTCCCTTATAAAACCATTGAACAAGCTGCGTCTAAGCAACTGACTGACTATCTCCGTCTGAACAAACTCCTGGACCCCCACCAATCCGGCTTTGAGGCTGGGCACTACACTGAGACTCCTACCTGGTGGGTTGCTCCTACCAGGTGACTTGGAGGGGATCGTTGTCGCAGCGACAGCACGCTCCTGCAGATTCTTCCTTTACAACATCAGAAGGATACGTCCATTCCTCACTAGAGAAGCAGTGCAACTCTTGGTCCAGTCACTGGTCATCTCCCGTCTTGACTACTGCAACGCACTCGTGGACGGGCTCTCTGCCTCCGCCATCAGACCTCTGCAGCTCATCCAGAATGCTGCTGCCCGTCTGGTTTTTGTTGGGGTTTTATATCATGTTATACTGAGAAATGTAAGTCTCTCTACAGTTTGGCAAATCTAGCACTCAAGGAAGGCCCATTTCCTTCCTGTAAGGGATGGGCCAAGATCTGTGGCGCAGTGAATAATTCTGACTATGGACAGGGCCCATAACTTCTTGGTCACCTCATGACCAAGGACAGTTCTATAAATATGAGTCGCACCCATCGTTGGGGGCTGCTTCTTGCTTTGGGCCATTGCTTCTTGCTTATTGGTCTGCTCATTTCTCTCTGCGCTCATGTAACTTGGCTTAATAAAAGGCCTCTTTGGAGCCAATTGATCTAAGCTCTTTGTGCTTTGTAAGTTCTACTAAACCTATTAAGAATCAATTATATCCACGACAT
>NC_137685.1:22779946-22789946 GCF_963989245.1 Nansenia antarctica | reverse complement strand
CAGGACAGGACAGGACAGGACAGGACAGGACAGGACAGGACAGGACAGACCAGGACGGGACAACTTGGGCAGGACAGCCGGGTTGGGCAGCTAATGGATGGTCCCTCAGAAAACCCAAGACAATGCTGTCAGACAAGGCTAGGCTAGCTCCAGAGATAGCTTGTTGCTAGGCTAGCTCCAGAGATAGCTTGTTGCTAGGCTATCTCCAGAGATAACTTGTTGCGCTGCTGCTGCACCTTTACTTCTTTACTGAATCCCCTCGGTCCTGAGAGGGAGAGAAGGCTGCAACAATCCTCTGGCTGCCACTGGAGTCCATCTTTTGCCACAGTTTATGCGCTGTCCAATGAGACCCTTACACGTGGATTAAGAGCCTCCCACCCAGAGCTGAGGTAAAGCTACATGTCTTCTGCGTGCTGGTGCACTGGTGGTATTGGTTATTTTTTGTAGCTTTTTTTGCTATTTATTATTTTAAAGTTGTTTATTATATGAACTGGAATTCTGGTAGAGTGAGTGTCTGTCAGGTTTGGGGCACCTGTCTCTCCTGCCTGTCTGTCGGTCCAGGGGAGGCTGGTGGAGGCTGTCCAGGGGAGGCTGGTGGAGGCTGTCCAGGGGAGGCTGGTGGAGGCAGAAATTGGACACCAGCCACCCCTGGTTATCAAGGCTTGTTCCATGTAGCTAAGCTAGTGTCGGCACTGCCAGGGACTATAATGGTGCATTCTACAACACATATTATTTTATTTTTTATTTTTTTATCTGATTTTATCCCTTTTTCACCCAATTTGGTATCCAATTGCACCCAACCTAGCATCCAATTATCCCCTGCCTATTGCGTAGGATCCGCCGCACGGCCCCGTGGCCGGCAGCCCCAGAGGAGATCGCCAGGCAGACTAGCTGACTGGCTCCTCGAGCCCGACACCGTTACTCCAGCACCAGACGGGGGCGGTGTTGCGCGACGGATCCTTGTCCGGAAAATAGTCCTATACCCCCCTTGGGAGCGGCCGCTCAATATGCCGCTCCCTGTGGGCCCCGGCCATATCCGGGTCTGGCGAGACCGGGATTCGATCCCAGTCCCCGGTGGGCAGCTTGCACTAAAGGCTAATGCTTAGACCGCTGCGCCACCGCGGGGCGATTCTACAACACATTTTAACATTTTATTTGGTTCATATACGTTAGGCAATGTACTCTGATTCTACTGCTCTCTATTTTTGTACACATTTATTTTGTATTCATTTTCTGAACAGGAGCTCCTAAGACAAATGCTCTGCATGGTTAGCTGTAAACACGGCTGTCAGAATGTCTGAGTTCTCTCTAGAGCACGTACTCTCCCGAGAACACTTTCTGTGAGGAGAATGTGTGAATAGCAGGTAATGAATGTAAGGGACAGTAAATTGATATCAAATGGAACAGACTGCACATCCATTCAATGGAAAAAGAGACATTATGTGTGTAAAGTACTTAGATAGAGCTATAAAATGCCAACCGTGCGATGCGTGTTGTAGTGAATGAGGATCAAATCAAATGAACTCAAATCAAATCAAACTCTATTTATAGAGTTTAAAACAATTTAAAAACAATTAAAAACAATTAAAAGACACTGAGACAAAACATAAGAGTATAACAAGTATAACAGTCGTGGGAGTTTAATTAAGACACTCAAACAACAAATGACGACTGTAGAGACTAATGCATGGTAAATACAAGCTCAAATGTCGTAAAAAAATGAATATTATATTGATATTATGAAGATATTTTGCCGTTTTTCTGTGTAGGAAGCAGGCCAATTTACAAGCGGCCAACTAGTGGTCGTTGTGTGTAAATAGCAGCTTCACATTGCAAAAAGCGGCTCTTTTAGTAGGTAAAAAAGGCACGGCTGTTCTAGTGTTAAATGAACGGAACGGCTGAAAGCATCTTCAGTAAAAGCAAGGCTAAGAGGCTGTCCTGACGCTCTCTGGTTCTCCCCCTCCTCTCAGGCTCCAGTCCCCCCTCTCCATGTCCTGCCTCTCCCCGTCCCTCAGTGACATGCCCCTGGGCACGGCCGGCGGGCCCAGGCCCACCCCCCACCGCTACATCTGCACCAAGGTCCTCCTGGCAGAAGGGGGCGACACTCCCTTCACTGAGCACTGCCGTAACTATGAGAACAGCTACAGGGTGAGGAGGCCTCGTGGTCCCTGGACAGGACCGCTGCGCAATATGAATTAGCTATTATGAGAGCAGGAGGAAGGGGGTGTAACTGTGTGTGTGTGTGTGTGTGTGCATGTGTGTGTAGACTCTCCAGACCGAGATCCAGAGTCTGAAGGACCAGGTGCAGGAACTGCACAGAGACCTGACCAAGCACCACTCCGTCATCAACACCGACACCATGGGGGAGATCCTGGACAGGTCTGTGCTCATCGACGGCCAGATCACCTCCCAGCACTCCTCTGTGGAGACCATGAGGGGCATGTTTGAGGAGGTACGTACGTGTCTCCAAATGTAGCAGAGGTGGTCTGGAATCATGCTCTTGTGATGAGTAGCCCTGCCCGAGACTTCTCAAGCCCAGATGGAGCCCTTGGATATCTTCTTGGTATAATGGTTTATATATGTGGCATCGACAGTGGGGGAAATAAGTATTTGATCCCCTGCCAATTTTGTAAGTTTGCCCACTGACAAAGAAATGAACGGTCTATCATTTTAATGGTAGGTTTATTTTAACAATGGGAGACAGAATATCAACAGAAAAAATCCAGAAAAACACATGATATAAAAGTGATACATTGATTTGCATTTGAGCGAGGGGAAATAAGTATTTGATCCCCTAGCAAAACATGACTTAGTACTTGGTGGAGAAACCCTTGTTGGAAGGCACAGAGGTCAGGCGTTTCTTGTAGTTGGTCACCATGTTTGTGCGTCTCAGGAGGGATTTTGGTCCACTCCTCTTTGCAGATCCTCTCCAAATCCTTAAGGTTTCAAGGCTGTCGCTTGGCAACTCAAAGCCTCAGCTCCGTCCACAGATTTTCTATGGGATTAAGGTCCGGAGACTGGCTAGGCCACTCCATGACCTTAATGTGCTTATTCTTCAGCCACTCCTTTGTTGCATTGGCTGTATGTTTTGGGTCATTGCCCTGCTGGACCCATCCATGACTCATTTTCAGTGTCCTGGCTGAGGTTCTCGACCCAGATTTTGCAGTACATGGCCCCGTCCATCGTCCCCTTGATGTGGTGAAGTCGTCCTGTCCCCTTAGCAGAGAAACAGCCCCAAAGCATAATGTTTCCACCTCCGTGTTTGAGGTGTTCTTGGGGTCATATCAGCATTTCTCTCCCTCCAAACACGGCGATTCGAGTTGATGCCAAAGAGCTTGATTTTGGTCTCATCTGACCACATCACGTTCTCCCAAGCCATCTCTGAATCATTCAGGTGTTCGTTGGCAAACTTCAGACGGGCATGTACATGTGCCTTCTTGAGCAGGAGGACCTTGTGGGCGCTGCAGGATCTCAATCCATTACAGCGTAGTGTGATACCAATGGTTGTCTTGGTGACTGTGGTCCCAGCTGCCTTGAGATCATTGTTAAGCTCCTCCTGTGTAGTTCTGGGCTGATCCCTCACCTTTCTCATAATCATCGATACCCCACGAGGCGAGATCTTGCTTGGAGCCCCAGACCGAGGGCGATTGATGGTTATTTTGTCTTTTCTCCATTTTCAATTAATCGCACCAACAGTTGTCTCCTTCTCACCAAGCTGCTTGCCGATGGTCTTGTAGCCCAAAATCAGTGGAGGGGGCTGAAGCTTCGAGTTGCCAAGCGACAGCCTTGAAACCTTAAGGATTTGGAGAAGCTCTGCAAAGAGGAGTGGACCAAAATCCCTCCTGAGATGTGCACAAACCTGGTGACCAACTACAAGATTCAGATTCAGATTCAATTTAATTTAATTGTCATTGGTATAGTGCAGGTACAGTGACAACGAAATGCATTTGGCATCCAGCCGGATAGTGCAATAGTGCAAGCCATAGGTATGTACAGATATATGTACAGGCAGGGGCGAGGTAAGTACAGTAAGATATACAGTAGATATGAGCAATGCAGTGGTTATTAATAATACAGTATATGTACTATGTGCAAAAACAGGGTTTCTCCACCAAGTACTAAGTCATATTTTGCTAGGGGATCAAATACCTATTTCCCTCCATCAAATGCAAATCAATTTATACCTTTTATGTCTTTTTCTGGATTTTTTTGTTGATATTCTCTCTCTCACTGTTAAAATAAACCTACCATTAAAATGATACCACCGTTCATTTCTTTGTCAGTGGGCAAACTTACAAATCGGATCAAATACTTATTTCCCCCACTGTATGGGAGAGGACCCGGGTTCGAACCCTGCCGTTTTCACAATCTCCCTATGTCTACCGGCATGGGGTCATTCTGAGGTCAAGGTATGATCGTGGATCACATGACACTAGCAGCTCGTGTGGTACCAGGAAGTGTGAGGGCACATGATTGGCTGTTCACAGTTCAATTAGATTCTGCCAATCAAAATATAACCTGATGATCATTGTATTTTCCCGTAGACATGGGAGGAGACCTTTCAGAGGGTCACCAATGAGCAGGAGATCTATGAAGGTAAGACTCTCCCTAAACACCCACCTCTCATGCATATTCATTTGCATCGGTGACTTTGTGTGCTGTCTGTAGGTGATTGTGTGTTGGGGGTTGCATGCGTTGGTTGCATGTGTTGGGTGTGTATGTTGGTGGTGTGTGTGTGTGTGTGTGTGTATGTGTTGGTGGTTGTCTGTGTCGTGTGTATTGTTGGTGTATGTGTTGGTGGTCTATGTGTTGGTAATTGTGTGTGTTTGTACGTGTTTTGCTGTCCTTTATGTGGTCTTTATGTGGTCTTTATGTGGTCTTTATGTGGTCTCTGTGTGGTCTTTATGTGGTCTCTGTGTGGTCTTTATGTGGTCTTTATGTGGTCTTTATGTGGTCTCTGTGTGGTCTTTATGTGGTCTTTATGTGGTCTTTATGTGGTCTCTGTGTGGTCTTTATGTGGTCTTTATGTGGTCTTTATGTGGTCTCTGTGTGACACATTCCAGCGCAGCTCCAGGACCTTCTGCAGCTGAAGCAGGAGAACTCGTACCTTGCCACCATCGCTCGGCAGATGGGACCCTACATCCTGTCCATCGCCAAGGTGAAGGAGCGTCTAGAACCCAGGTGATTACAACACACCAATCACCATTAAAAACTACAATTCCACCAATACAAACGTACAAATCCACCATTACAAACCACAAATCCACCAATACAAACGTACAAATCCACCATTACAAACCATAAATCCACTTTCAAAACCCTGATGACTTTTATGCAGCCAAAGAAAGGGATTTTAATGATCTTACAGTTAAATATTGGTGAAATCCTGTTAACGATGACTGATATAAATCTGATTCACTTACTTAGAAATACACTCACCGTTCCAACACTTTATTAGGAATCCCTGTAAACCTGTCAACAGTCCAAGCTGGTGGAGGTGGTGTAATGGTGTGGGGAATGTTTTCTTGGCACACTTTGGGCCCGTTAATACCAATCAATCATCGCTTGAATGCCACAGCCTATTTGAGTATTGTTGCTGACCATGTGCATCCCTTCATGGCCACAATGTACCCATCTTCTAATGGCTACTTCCAGAATGATAATGCACCATGTCACAAAGCAAAAGTCGTCTCAAACTAGTTTCATGAAAACGACAATGAGTTCAGTGTTCTTCAATGGTCTTCCCAATCACTGGATCTGAATCCAATACAACACCTTTGGGATGTGGTGGAATGGGATATTCACAACTTGAAAGTACACCTGAAAAATCTGCAGGAATTGTGTGATGCAATCATGTCATCATGGACCAGAATCTCAAAGGAATGTTTCCAACATCTTGTGGAATCAATGCCACAAAGAATTGAAGTTGTTTTGAGAGCAAAGGGAGGGCCCCTAACCCAGTATTAGTATAGTGTTCCTAATAAAGTGTTCAGTGAGTGTATTGCTTATTGTAAGTCGCTTCGGAAAAACAAAACAGTCTCCTAAATCATTTAAATGTCAAATGTAATGTTGCAGGTTTCAGGAGCCTAAGGAGCATAATGATGACCGAACAGAAACCATGCTGAAGATTTATGAGGACAGCAGCATGATGATGATGGATGAACACCACAGGTGCGGTATCCCTAATTGGCATCATCATCTAAATAACTAACAACACACTAACTCACTCTGCATCATCTAGTGGACATGATTTGCATTGATCCTGGTATCGATTGAGGCCGGCTAATTGCCTTGACAAACTGACTGCAGTGTGTGGATCATACATTATAGAATAGTATTGAAGTTATTTCCAGACGTTCAACTGGTGCACACAGTGCACCGTGTATTATGCACTCTATACAGTATACTGTATGTGTTCCCTTAGCGGCGACGACCAGACCAGCCCGTCTGACCGCGACTGGGACAGGAATGTCGACAACCGCGACCTCATCATCCAACCGGACGAGGACTCTGCCAAGACCAACGATTTCCATTGGCCGGGGAGGCATGCGAGCATCGCAGAGACAGCCAATCATAATGAGATTCCATTATAAGCTATCCTAGTTAACTGCCCCCGGCCCCACCGCCCCACACTCCCACCCCCCAGCCCTGTACCCCCCCCCCCCCCCCCGCCCCTCTCCCTCCAGCTCTGAGCCTAAATAGACCCAGCACACTCCCAGGGAGGGCATGTGACCCGTAGATAGCCCGCTCCTGATATTTCCTGGCAGCGGAGGGTTGTCATCGGCTCAGAGGTGAGCCCTTAGACGAGCAGCTCTCAGAGGCGCTCCACCCTGACCGACTCTGCAGTCCGTCTCCACTCCGAGCGGAGGGACCGACTCACGGAGCAAGGGGGTGGGACGATCGGCCGTTCTCACCCTGCTACGTCTCACTGTGACTCGCTCTGCCCAAATGGAATCAGATTCAGACGGTTCCAGACAACCTCACATCTTATCACGGGACTCATGGCGCATGCTGTGTTTGGTAACGTTCGTTATTAATTCGCGAACGAAAGAAAAATCTTTAGATTAGTTGAAGAGTTGTTCCCACTTCGGAAGCACTCGAATCATCATGAATCATCGAATCATCATGGTTCCCGCTTAAAAAGCCTTAAAGTCTGAAATCCAGCAATCCAATTTATAAGGCCTAAAAAGGTCCCAAATTCCAGTTATTCAGTCTAAAAATGAGGTGCTAGGTCTTAAAAATGAGATCCTGCAAGGAAATCAGTCCGACCACATCTATTTACGCCGAAATTAATCAAGCTGGAACCAAAGAAATGCCAATTCGCTTCCTTTTTTCGTCTGTATGGCAGTGAAATCCCTAGTTTCATCACCTCAAGGATGACAAAAAGCTATCATATGGTGCTGCGAATAGGTCAAAAATTCTATCCAAAGAGGTCTAAAGAATTTCTAAAAAGGTCTTAAATTTGACTTGTTGAAACTTGTAGGAACCCTGGTTCATGATCGGAGTGGATGACTTCACCTACCGGGAGCTACGAGTTCCTGAGAATCTAACGAACAATACCATAGGTGAGCAGGTCAGGAGGTCAGGATATCCTTCCCATGATGCCTCAGTGTCAACCGGCCCTGTCGTATTGGCTGTAAGACATAGATGGACTCAGCTTTTGAACATTTTACCTGGAGCTTTATGCCTTATGAGGAAGTGACTACCATGATGTTTCTAACGCTGATGCACAGAGGAAGAGGGCGATTTTTCAAATCTTTACTTTACTCAAATGTTCTATAATATCCTTGCGATGCTGTGAACAGTTCTGAATATGAAATGTGGTGTTTTATCATATCTTCCGAAACCCGATTGTTAATATTTACCATACACTATCAGTAGTACAGATAGAGGGTATTTAGGGAAGATTGATATGTTATGCATATTGTATGTTATGTGATGGATATGTTCCTGGTTCCTATCTTTGTCTTTCCCTTTCTCATGTATGCCGTAGAGCTGGTCTGTGTAACTCCCTCCCTCCCTTCCTCCCTCCTCCTTCTACTATATACCTCCATCTCTTTTTCCCTCCCTCCTTCTCTCGCTCTCCCCTCCTCTCTCTCGCCCTCCTTCCTTTCCTCCAGTGTGCCATAGAGCCTTGTGTGAAGGCTTCCTAGGACCACTACATAATGGATGACTCCCATCCTGGAGCATTGATCATGTTGGAATCGGGTGGGCGTTATCAGTATCCTCCGGTTTCCACATGGTGTCACTGAGTTCTTTACATGAGAGAGAGGAGAGAGAGAGAGAGAGAGAGAGAGAGAGAGAAGGAGAGAGAGCGAGAGAGAGAGAGAGAGAGAGAGCGAGAGAGGTAAATTGGTGAAATGTATGTAAGTCCCTTCTGCCTCTCCCCCCCCACCCCCCTCTCTCCCCTCTCTCCCCCTCTCTCCCCAGCCCTCCAAGGCACAGCCCAGGAAGTGTATTCCTCCCTCCTCCCTCCCTCCCTGTCTCTCTACACCTTTATTAGTAAAGTGTCAGCAGGGTGTTCTGCCCCCCTGCAGGAAATCAGCAGGTAACTCCCTCCCTCCCTCTCTCCCTCCCCCTCTCTCTCATCCTCCTCCTATACACCCCCATCTCTTTTTTTTCACCCTCCCTCTCTTGCTCTCTCCTCCTCCCCTCTATATCCCCATCTCTCTCTCTCTCTACCTCCCGCCCTCTCTCTTCCTCTGCTTCTATAATACTCCCATCTCTCTCTCCCTCTCTCTCTCATTCCCCATCCCTTGTTTATTATTAACCCTCCCTTTGCTTATTGTAGCAACTGAGCTAATATTAGTTCATATCATCGTAAATGCCATGGAGGACCGCTCACTCTTCGATTCGCGCTCCCATGTGTGTTCACGGAATTAGGTGACAGGCACGCCAAAATAACAATGTATATTTGAGTCTAGCCTACTTAGACACATCGGATAGACAACATGTCTGTATCGCCCTGGAATAAAGATTGAACCAAATGCTTCTACCTTGTGTATTTTAATTAACTTCCATTTTCTTTTCTTCCCTGCGTGTGTTTTCTGAATGTATTGCCCCACATTGAAACAGGACCCCGAGGAAAGGAACACACGCGTGTACACAAATAGAACAAAGCGTCAAAGAGTCATAGGTTCGCTAGGAGGTAACACCTTTCTCCTGTTTCACAGAACAGAAACAGACGCTGTTGCCAGATGAGCTAAACATTACCGTTCCCTTGACTGATGCCCCTAAAGAGCGGGCGGGGGTCAAGGTTTTTTGATGACATCACGTGAGCAGCGATAGTATGTCCGTTCAGCCCTGCTGCTTCTCCCAGAACATATCAGGGTCACGCCGGCCTCGTAACAGAACAGAACGGAACAGAACGGTTCGGGGCCCGCCGCTGCAGAGAGAGAGAGAGAGTCAGAGGGCCAGACTCATTAAAAATACATTTGGTGACAACGGGGGTAAGAAATGTAGACTAAAATGTGCCTCCACTCCCTCTGTGGTCGTACATCATCTCCTCTGGCTGGACCACAGGCTCCCCCCCCTCCTCACCTCACCCCCATCCCCTCAGACTAGTTCTTCTCTACCTTCCACTGTGCCTCTGGCTGCGGTCTAACGCACATACGTCTGTTTCTCTATCCAAATGGTCAAATGGTGAATGCACTTATATAATGTAGCACCTTTTCCAAAGCGCTTTATTGATTGAGATTGATTGATTGAGATGTTTATTTAAAATAATATGTGCAAAACAAGATACAGCAAACAATCATTAATGTAACGGAAAACAAAAAACACAACTAATAGTATTAAAAAGCATAAAGCAAAATAAATGATTGCACATTTAACTTAGATTAATTATTTATTTATTTTTATTTCCCACCAAGTTAATCCCACCCCTTCTCCATAAATCATAAAGATGCTTCCTGTTCAAATGCTCAAATTAATCGGGTTAGGGTTATCATAATATATACAAATGCTGCGTACCCAAAAGTCAAATATCGTATTTACATAC
>NC_137685.1:22747446-22774946 GCF_963989245.1 Nansenia antarctica | reverse complement strand
AAAAAAAGCTGTGAATACTTTGTGGCAGAATTTCTCGGCTTGGTGATTTGGTGATTTCAACTTGTTTCAGATTTCAATGTATGACACATCATTTGAAAGCTTACAATCTACCCTTCTGGAAAAAAAACTGGAAAATGACATTGCCAGACATGTAAACTTTCTCACCAAACCCTGTCACATTGTATTAATAGTGTGTGAAATGTTATCAGGTAAAACATTATCTACAGTAAATGCCTGTGCCAAAGCCTGTCATTTTATACTCCAATGTAAATGTTTCTTTATGAATGCCTAAATGTTCTTTTATATTTAATGTATTGTATAAAAATTGTTTGCATACATGTGTATAAATGTAATGTATTATATACATATCCACACAAATGACATATACATTATGTATTGTATTTATAGTACTACTAGTACTACTCAATGTCTACTTACTGAGTAGTCCACAATGTTTTTGTCGTATATTTCTGTAGTATGTATGATCTATGTATGAATATGTAGTATATTTTAAACACACACACACACACACACACACACACACACACTGATCATTAACAGATGGCCCCTGGACCAGCTATCAGAGACCTGGGGGTTGGGCAAAGACACACATACACGCTGGCCCCTCCCCTCTGGAACGAGACGGGGAGAGGGGGAGAGAGCGTTCTCTTTCCAGCCGGGGTCCATGGGGAACGCATGTAATGTATATATCTGTCTGATTAAATTGTCTTAAACTAACTGTTCTTTGATTCATAACCAATAAGAGAAATAAGCAACATTTTCAAGTGTGTACTTTTGTAATGTTGATGCATTATTGTGGAGTATCACTTAAATAAGTGATCTATCTATCTACAGAAGATATAAATAATGACATAAGCTCATTGTAATAGATAAGCTGCTAAAACAAATGAACACTGAATGTACTGTATAAAAATGTATGGGCCAAGAGGATATAATGATTGACTGCACTTATATAGCGCCTTATTCCAACGGCCTCTCATTCACACATGCATTCACACATACATTCACACACCTATGGCGGCAAGCTACCATGCAAGGCGCCGGCCCGCTCATCGGGAGCAATTTGGGGGTCAGTGTCAGTTATGATCTATCTTATGATGTACAGTTAGGTATAGAAGGGGGGGGGGGGGGGCTGTGAGCCCAGGGAGCTGAGTGTTGTCATGTCTCCTGTGATAACTCACAGCAGCACCAGGGCTGTCGAGAACGTCTGCTGACAGATGAGAGAGCAGGACCAAGGTTAACAGAGATGTGTCTCAGTCTCACACACGTCACCGGAGAGGATGGATGACAGAGGGGAACATTATTAGGATGCAAGAGGAGGATGTATTGAGTGACGAAGAGACTATATGCTGCCGTCTGCAACTCGTGACGTTAGAATTATAAGGTTCTATCAAAATTGAGTTTTTTTACATAATCTGATCCATTAGGTGTTTATTAATGCCTGTGTGGTGTTATTTTTAAAATGTAGATTTTTTTTTTGTTAGTAATTAATAAAATACAAAGGTTCCATCTCACAAAACATAATGGAATGTAAAAACTTTGACGCTCAATATCTCTGAACTACCCTAAACGGAGATAGAACCTTATAATTCCAAGCTCACGAACTGTAAACTCCTGTTAAGCCCCATCTGTGACTGACTCTACTCCTATTTACATGCGGATGTTACGCGTATACCAGGGAAGGCTTGATGGAGGTAGAAATCGGAGGACGGGCTCATTGTAATGCATGGAACGGAAGGAGGAACGGTATCAAACACGTGCGTAGTCTTTCTATCCCATGCATCTCAATGAGCCCGTCCTCCGGTCTCTACCTCGACTGGTGTATACATATAATCCTAGTCACAGATGGGGTTAATCTCCTGTACGCTACCGCCTACTGTTGTCAGTGTGCTGAGAGCTAAAAGAGCTGTGATTGAGGCAGAACTGAAGCCACTTGAAGACATGAATGCGAAGTGACGCACACTGTGGTTTCACAGGGGACCCAAACAAAAGAATAGAACACTTGACTTTATTAGTAATAAGGAAACATGACATGATAACATGACTTGGCTTGTAACAGATTTTCTCGTAGCAAAAAACATTCAGGAGACAAACACATTCACATTCAAATGTACAGCGACAAAGACTTGAAAGCTACAAGGCTCAAAACGGTTCGAACAGCATTTGAGAGGGACTGAACTCTGCGTTGAGGCCCTCCCGATACTAATAACAACTACGTGACGAATACTATGAGGCAGAAGGGACGTCAACAGATGTACAATATATCGTACGGTGGAGAGAGAGTCAGAGTGAATCATTTCATTGGTAGACTCGGTACCTTAAACCAAACCGTGAAGAAGGCGGCTTGCTGCCGTAACACCAGTAAATAAATTATTGCATCAGAGAACGTCCGCGTGTACGGCTGTCTCCTTCTCTTAGAGTTGGTCCTTTATTCATCAGAGTCCAAGCGGGTACAACCAGTGTATATGGCCTTGACCATACGATAAATACAATACAATATGTAATGTATGTAAGGCATTAAGTGTCGATGTTCAATATTCTTAGAGACAATGCACACGGCGTGCAATGCGATATTGTCGCACGACAACATTCGATTCTCAATTCACACCACCGAAGTCAACAACACGGCCCATCTAATATGGGATTACAAGACACCTATATTACATAATAATAACAATCGAGCATGTAGGCACAATATGCCCAGTTGTATCTTGTAGAAATTGTGGAAGCAAGGCAAGCAAATATTGGTAGAGCCTATAGTAATCAGCCTGCCTGGTCCGACGTCGGTGGTGTGAATTGAGAATCGGATGTTGTCGTGCGACAAAATCGCACGCTGTGTGCATTGGCCTTTAGAGGTATTACCAAACGTCTGATTTAACCATCAGACAGTCGACCGACAACAAGTCACAGTGCAACGCTTTCAATAGGCAACGTACCAGACGGTAACCGTGCCGACCTTATAACCAACTTATACACGACTCACACGATTCCTACATCTTGGCATACTGATCCTGAAAAAAGTACAAACAGAAATATTGCATTTTGTCTCATCAGAATTAGGCAACTGATGATGATCCAACTAAGGCAAAGCCATCCTGGCCGCTCTGCAGAGCAGTAAACCGCCGGGTCTGGGTCAGACAGACAGGAAACAGCCCTATTCAGACAGACAGGAAACAGCCCTATTCAGACAGACAGGAAACACCCCTATTCAGACAGACAGGAAACAGCCCTATTCAGACAGACAGGAAACACCCCTATTCACACAGACAGGAAACAGCCCTATTCAGACAGACAGGAAACACCCCTATTCAGACCAGGGAAGGCTGGTGGAGGCAGGTCAGATGAGGGACGACGTGCAGACTGCTAAAGGTTGTCATGTTGCAGCTATAACTGTCCCTCATAGCAGACTCTAGTCTTACCAGAACAACCCAGGTGTGGGTAGAGACTATACAGATAGTCTTCAAAAAAACACACACAAAAAACTGAGATGTATTGTCTATGTTAGACAATAAATAAGGTAATATTGACAGTCAGTGGCTAAGTGTATAATAACACCATTACCATAATCATCTATCTTTGCTACCACCACTGGTGTTCGTTTAGACAGCTTTCTTTTTCCTTCTTCTTCTTTTTTCTTCTTCTTTTTTTTTTTTTACAGCTGTTGTAATAAAAGAACAGCTTGTAATAGAGTAACTAAAAGCACTTAATCAAATAAGACCAAAAGCAGTAAACAAACACTATGACACTGTGGTAAACACTCATACAGCATTAAGACAAGGAAGTCAATCTACTACTGCTACTGTAGTTTGTATCACCAATCTACACAATATTGTCAATCTACACAATACTAACCGACAAAATACTGTCAATCTACACAATACTAACCGACAAAATACTGTCAATCTACACAATACTAACCTACAAAATACTGTGAATCTACACAATACTGTGAATCTACACAATACTGTCAATCTATAAACGACTGTTATTCTACTTCTCTAATCAATACTGCCAATCTACTGTACTATGACTATCAGTTTGACTATAGCTGATGCATATGCTTTTCATACACTCTCACATTCTCTCTCTCACACACATTCACTAAACATTCCAGTGTGTGTGACATCGACCTGAGGATATTCAGATAGTATGGGGGTGTTTCCTGATGAGTATTCAGACAGCATTGTTTTGGGGGTTTTGGCAGTGGGTCAAACTGGGACACATACACAGGTAGTACCACGACAAGGAAATATCCAGCCGAGACCAATGACTGACAGTTTACAAGTGCAAGCGAGACAGTTTACAGTGCAACATTTTAAAGGGGGACGTAACTTGACTTCGAAATGCTTCGAAACTACTACATTTGACACAAAGAAAAGAATAAAAAGGTAACGATTATTTCACAGCCCAGCACAGAGCAGGTGCTTACTTAGAATGTACACTGAGTAACAGTGTTATTACAGTACCTGATAATTGCATATCAACTACGCTCACTGGTTCGCTGACTCAAACACCACTTTGTGCCAAAAACCACTTTGGAGTACCGAGCTGTTAGCAGAGGTGCTGAATTTATTGGGGTAAGCAGCAGTATCACTCGTTATAGCCTCACTAAGTCAGACTAGAGATGACATTCTGGGTTCCAAGACTGTTACCATGGTTACCAAATACTTGCAAATATTGGGTGCAGGACCAGCTGAAATTGGGCTGTCAAATAAATGGTTACCTACCAACAACAACAACACAGAAGGGTAATTCCTAGGGACATTAAATCTCACAACAACCACGCAACCTTTCCCATAAAAAAAAACAGCAACAACATCAACGTCATGTTAGAGTGACCCCCTGCCCTGTGCAGCTCCTGCGGTCCCTCAGTAGGAGCGGGCGGTGGTGGCGGCGGCCCCCCCAGCCCCAGGTTTGCCGGCGGCCTCGGCCTGGTTGAAGGGGTTGGCAGAGCCGGAGGTCTGGTCGTGCTGGTCGATGGACTCGTACGCGTCTCTGTTCCGCGTCATCCTGGGGAAGCCGGCTGCGCGGAGATAAGAGAGCCAGAGGGTCTGAGATCAGATCAAAACAACGACTGTTTCCCCCCCCCCAATCACACGGTGTTGTACATTCAGAATCACTTACAACTCAACGGCAGCCGCCCGGAGCGTCTTCGGTACTATCGATCGTTAAAACTTAACTTCATGCTACAACGACTAGAACCTGAAGCTTCAGCAGAAGTCTGTACAGGTCTGTGCGGCCGGTATTGATTTTTTTAAGCAGCGGCGTTCTCGTTCCACTCTGCTGACTGATTCATGAGACACTTTGTTAGGTTGAATGGACTTGTGGTGTGATCTGGACTGTGTGGCGCTCGATACTGTTAAATGTTTCATCCGTCAACATGAAAAACTAAACCCCCCCCCCCGATTTAACTAAACATGTTTGATACCTTTTCCTCGTTCCTGTCCATCCGTTACAATGAGCCCCGTCGTCCCATTTCTACCTCCACCAGCCTCCCCTGCTATATTGTACACACACCGTTTCCATTTACATTTTGGGCATTTAGCAGACGCCTTTATCCAAAGCGAGATACAACAGATACATTTGATACAAGTAAGTGAATCATCTACCGACCTGTCATGGGAAAAGTAATCTATGCTCAGGCCAGGGGCCATTGGCAGTTGACATGCTACAAGCTAACACTGATTAGCCAATTGGAAAGCAGCTAAAGAATATAAAAACGACACAACTACACAATAGCACACAGTTTTAAACGAGATTAAATCCATTTACAAGTCTAGTGGGAGATGATTCTTCTCTTAGATTAGTCCTGCGTGCTGAGAATACCAATGACTTGGGTTGGATTCTATTGACCTGGACTCATTATTAGCTTTGATCACGTGACCAAAGCTAAATATCATATCGAAGCGCCCTTCTTATACACGACCAAGCATGTAATTCCAGTTGGCAAGGGTCCATTTTAGCTTTCAACCACAACCAGCACACAAAAATCATGAACGCAAATACACTCAGCATGTCATTCCCTCAAATAGAATTTATTAAAAAATATAATTTAACAAAATGGTCTACATTTAACATCTAAACTGCTATTTAATAACACAAAAACACTGGTGCCTAGCTGTGGTGGGTACAGAGTCTGCAATAATGTCACTCATGTTAGGCTACTACTAGTGTGTCACTATGTGTATTGGTAGTACTCATGTCCTACTGTGTGTTACTATGTGTATTCATGGTACTAATACTACTGTGTGTTCTACGTGTATTGGTGGTACTCAAACTACTGTTTGTGTACCGTCTGTATTGGTGATGTGACCCACAGCAAGACTGGTGCAGTGTATTAACGAAGTACCCCCTGTGCTTCAGAATGGAGCTTGAATACTGACATGCATTAAACGTGTATCAGCTACACTGATGAGGACTGTACGCTTACACACACACACACACACACACACACACACACACACACACACACACACGCACGCACGCACACACGCACACACACACACACACACACACACACACACACACGCACACACACACACACACACAGAAGCATGAATACAGACATACACACAGACACAGTACCCAGACATAAAAACTACATGTTTGTATGGTGACTATGGTAACCAGGCAGAACAGGTGACAGACAGACACATGAGAACAGACAACGGAACAACAAGGGAGTGGGACAGCAGGAGTACAAGGGGATTTAGAAAAACAAAAACAAAGAAACATTTAACGTGCGGCATACTTCTTCCGTCCGGTGGTTCCTCTCTCTCTCTGTGTGTGTGTGTGTGTGTGTGTGTGTGTGTGTGTGTGTGTGTGGTTGGACAGAAACAGGGAGGAGGAGGAAGGAGGTAGGAAGGCTCAGTAGCGGCGGCCAATAAAGGCACTGTCAGCACTATCCGTGGTGCAGCGACTGTCCACTGAGGTCTCTAGGTCTGAGGGGACAAAGATCAGCGGAGGAGAGGAGAGGGGGGAGAGGAGAGGAGAGGGGGGTTGAGAGAGGAGAGGAGAGGAGAGGAGAGGGGGGGTGAGGGAGGAGAGAGGAGAGGAGAGGAGAGGGGGGTTGAGAGGAGGAGAGGAGAGGAGAGGGGGGTTGAGAGAGCAGAGGAGGAGAGGAGAGGGGGGTTGAGAGAGGAGAAGAGGAGAGGATAGGGGGGTTGAGAGCAGAGGAGGAGAGGAGAGAAAAGGGGGGTTGAGAGAGGAGAGGAGAGGAGGGGGGTTGAGAGAGGAGGAGAGGGAAAAACACAAACAGGGTCAAACCACAACAGAGGAGACAGTGAGACAGAAAGGCAGACAGGCAGGCAGGCAGACAGACAGATAGAGACAGACAGACAGGTAAAGATAGATAGTGAGACAGCGTGAGGCATAGCGAAGAGGATACAGTGTACTTGTTGACAACTTAAGCTATCAACGTTTTTTCAAACATTCACTTACTCACTTATAGCGAACATAAAGCATGTCGAGTGGTGATGCATGGCAGCCATTTTGGACTGGAACGTGTACCAAATAACAATTAGTGCCCACGGCAGAAATGAAAACAAGCTCTACAGCCAAGTTTGCTCCAAATGAAGGTAAAAAAAAAAAATCACAATCATCTACGTTATATCAACGCTATACGCTACACCAAAACAACTGCCACTCCAGTTCCAGATAATTCTGCGTCATAGCGGCCAGTTTTTGGTCTCTAAAACCGCAGGGGTCTAAGTGACCCACCCCCCCACCTGTCAAGCAATCAGAAAACCATTACCATCAACCCCCTCTAAAACGCCATCATTATCCACCTTCATTAACCCCTGCACTAGTCAAAAATGGAGGGCCACAGGGGCCCGCTATTACCGTCTGATGACAGGGGAGTCAAATCAGGTTCTTATCAACATCGAAAAATATGAAAGAAAACATCCCGTAGTGGATTTATATGGGAATAAAAGCCTGGAAATGCTTGACGCTGTAGATCCAACTAATCCGATTGAGAAGAGCATAGATCTACAATTCATTCATTGAACGTGTGACTTCACATGTGTCCTTATGCGCAACAGGACAGGACAGACCATGCATTCATGCACTAAAGGAGTGAGCTACACAGTAAGTTAACAGTCCACGTGACCAACCTCTACTACAACACTAACAGTCTACATTACATGACCCACCTCTACTAAAACACCTTAAAAACACTGGCTTTAATCTCTACGATCACTCCTGACACATCCTTTAGGCCACTGAGTTATATTATATATATATATTAAAAAAACAACAACAGAAACACACTCCAGTTGATGAAGGCAGTAATTAACCAATCAACAGACACATCGTTTTTCATACAGTTCCATGTGGGATACATTAGGCTAAACATGTCATTCCTGACACATGGGTCGATAAT
Organism: Nansenia antarctica; assembly: GCF_963989245.1. NCBI lineage: Eukaryota > Metazoa > Chordata > Actinopteri > Argentiniformes > Microstomatidae > Nansenia > Nansenia antarctica. Next base: position 22,766,542 of record NC_137685.1, on the reverse strand, counting down.
GTGGTCCATGACTAATTAACAACCAAATCCACTCCTGTAATGTGATCTCACCACACACAGTAGCCATAACTCTCATCTAACTGGCTCACATTGGGTTGGTAATGAGGCGCATTAGTCTTGTGACCGTCACTGTAACCGAGTTATCTGGACTCTGTTTTTGATGCAGTATGTCCGTGCCCCCCCCCCCCCCCCCCCACAAACAACTTGGGCTCTCCAGCCCTCTCGTAGAGCAGACAACAGGGAACGACACCCACAGGCTCCCAGTTTGACGTCTCCCAGCCCCCTTGAGAAAGCGGAGAGCTACCCAGGCAAAAACAACAGAGAGACTGACTGTCCCCCTCTCTCCTTCAGGTTAGCACTGGGGTGGGATCTGAAGCGCACACACATCGTCACGATCACACCATGCTTCTAGCTTGGGTCAGACCAGTCCTCAGACCGTTCCCCCTTGCTCTGAACTCCAAAGCCTTGTTTGACTATTAGAAGCTAAAACCAACTTAGCTTTAACCCACAAAACAATAGTTAGTTAAGGTTTAAGACGAATCATATCAGAGAGACTGCGTCCATGGCTCTTTGGTTAAGGCCTTACCTATTAGTCCAGTGGAAGCTGGTGGAGGTAGAAATCGGAGGACGGGGCTCATGGTAGAGTAACGCACGGATCGGCACGAGGAACAGTATGAGGAGGATAGGATACCATTCCTTGTTTCGCTCCGTGCATTATACAACGAGCCCCGAGCGCCCTCCGATTTCTACCTCCACCGGCCGCCACCACCACTACCGCGGCTATTACACGGCTCACGGCCCTCGTCGACCGATCGATACGTACCGAAGTTGACGTTGTACTCTCCTCCCCGCTCGCGGTACATCTGGTAAACGAAGAAACAGGACACGGGTTTGATCAGCAGGCTGAGGATGGCCATGCCGGCGCTGAAGCGGAACGTGTCTCTGTTCCTCTCGGCCAGCCCCTCCGCCAGGGGGTAGTAGATGCCAAAATGGATGATGTCCGTCACCAACGTCACCGCCATCCCGACCAGAAACTAGACACACCCGTTGGAAGGCAAATGGAGAGAAGACACACATTTTTTGTTGTTGTTGTTGTTTTTTTAATAGACTTTCTAAAACACACGAAGGGAAGCGATAGAAATGAAAGGAAGGGTTGCTTCGCTGATAATGACACTTCTAGAACAGTTATTTCAAGCTGTGCAACTCGTCTCCGATTTCTTTGTCACGGGCCCGTAGGAATGGGAGGGACATGCTAAAAGCCAGTCAGACTACTGTATTATGATGTGTGGGGGGGAGGGCAGAGGAAGCTGTCATTGTGCAGGAGGGGGGAGAGAGAGTGCAGGAGTGGAGAGAGAGAGAGAGGGGAGACAGAGAGAGAGAGAGGGGGGGGGGGGACAGAGAGAGAGAGAGAAACAGAGAGAGAGAGAGAGAGAGAGAGACAGAGAGAGTGAGCGAGCGAGAGAGAGAAAGAGAGATGGAAGTATTTACGAGAGGAGAGAGAAGGAGGAGTGGGGGGGGGGGGGGTGATTTACCATGAGCACAGCATCGATGGAGTCCCTCTGGGCAATGGCCCACACACCCACGGCTAGAATACTGAAGTTACCCCAGGCATAGGAGGGAGGCAGCCAGGCCATACAGCCCCTAGAGTACACACACACACACACACACACACACACACAGTAATTAAGAGGGAATCATGTGGGGTGAATTGATCTGGGATCAATCGTCTGTCTGTGCCTCTAAAATAAATCATTGACGGACCATACAATAATACCACATATGGAGAACATTATGTTGTGTGACAAATATTGTGAAAGTAAAGTGTCCAGGTCTTAGTCTGCGTTAGCCCGCCACAGGTAACACACTGTTGACTACTGAACCACTGGACTAACCTGGGGAAACCTACCTTTGACTATGAGTGAACCACTATGACCACTCCACTGTGTTGGGTAAGAGTGAACCACTACTGACCACAGTGTTGGGTAAGAGTGAACCACTACTGACCACAGTGTTGGGTAAGAGTGAACCACTACTGACCACAGTGTTGGGTAAGAGTGAACCACTATGACCACTCCACTGTGTTGACGAGGGCAAGACGATACATTCCTCGGAAGTGTGAAAAGCCCAAGAGGAGCCAAACCCACCCACCCTCCCTCACCCACACCCACCCTCACTCACCCACACCCACTCACCCACCCACCCTCACCCACCCTCCCTCACTCTCACCCTCCCTCACCCTCCCTCACCCACCCACCCTCACCCTCCCTCACCCACCCACCCTCACCCTCCCTCACCCACCCACCCACCCTCACCCTCCCTCACCCACCCACCCTCACCCACCCACCCTCATCCTCCCTCACCCACCCACCCTCACCCACCCTCACCCACCCACCCTCACCCTCCCTCATCCTCCCTCACCCACCCACCCTCACCCTCCCTCACCCACCCACCCACCCTCACCCACCCTCCCTCACCCACACCCACCCTCACCCACCCCCACCCCCACCCACCCACCCACCCTCACTCACCCACCCTCCCTCACCCACCCACCCTCACCCACCCTCACTCTCACCCTCCCTCACCCACCCACCCTCACTCACCCTCACCCACCCACCCTCACCCACCCTCCCTCACCCAGCCTCACTCATTCACCCTCACCCACCCACCCTCACCCTCACTCACCCACCCTCCCTCACCCAGCCTCACTCATTCACCCTCACCCACCCACCCACCCTCACCCTCACTCACCCACCCACCCTCCCTCACCCACACCCACCCTCACCCACACCCACCCCCACCCACCCACTCACCCTCACCCACTCACCCACCCACCCTCACTCACCCTCCCTCACCCACCCACCCTCACCCACCCTCCCTCACCCACCCACCCTCACCCACCCACCCACCCTCACCCACCCTCCCTCACCCACCCACCCACCCTCACCCACCCTCACTCTCACCCTCCCTCACCCACCCACCCTCACTCACTCTCACCCACCCTCCCTCACCCACTCACCCTCACCCACCCACCCTCCCTCACCCAGCCTCACTCATTCACCCTCACCCACCCACCCACCCTCACTCACCCACCCTCCCTCACCCAGCCTCACTCATTCACCCTCACCCACCCACCCACCCTCACCCTCACTCACCCTCACCCTCCACCCACCCTCACCCACCCTCCCTCACCCACCCACCCACCCTCACCCACCCACCCTCCCTCACCCACACCCTCCCTCACCCACACCCACCCTCACCCACCCTCACTCACCCTCACCCTCCCTCACCCACCCACCCACTCTCACCCTCACTCACCAGATAGTCAGCAGCCAGTGCACCAGTACGATGGCCTGTAAGGGACAAAACACACAAACGTCATACGTTTTTTTTTTTACCAGATTGATTAGAGTAAAGACGTGACGTCAGCTCCACATCGCGGCTCATCTGGACACAAATAAAGTTCAGAGCATCTCGTTCTAGTCTCGCGATATGTTGAGGTTGAGGTTTGATTCACTTGTTGCCAGTTTCATCCAAGTGATGTTATGACAATAAAGCGTTTCTACTCAATCTCGTCAGCAGGAACTTTAACCATAGCGAATATAGTTTTTGCAACACTGTTTACAAACAAAAGTGCGCAGTGTTAAAGGTAAACACAGCAAGCATCGTATTGACAAATTCTTACATGCCTTCAAAGTGAAGTAAAATAACCAGGTTTACCTTGAGATTTATGGCAGGGATTTCCATTGTTTGATGTAATTTAAGTGCCCGTCAGTTTTCCACGTTGTTTGTGGAGGACAAGTACATAACTGTGCAACAACTTCTCTGTCTGAAATGTCTCTGAACCACCCCCGTTTAATCTGACAGCAAACACGAACCATGTGACAGGAGCCTGACTACCTCCACGTGACCCCACCCCCTCTCCCCACACCCCCACCCCCTCTCCCCCATCGTCCCACTCCTCACTCCTCCACCGTTGCGAATTTCCCAAACCTAGGAAGGCAGGGGGAGAAGGCTCATTATGCAGGGTATCCGCGGTGTCTTGAAAAGTATTAAAAGTTGATAACTCAATTTTGGGAAAATCAAGACCCTTAATATTAAAAAGTCTTATCACGATTTTATGAGGTCTTGAATTTTGTAGGTATTTTTCTGAATTAGACTCTGTCCAAAGATTTTGAGTCCTAAAAACGTTTAGTAAAATTTTGTGAATGTATTAGTTTTATTAAAAAACAAAGATGAACCGGAAATTCTGTTGTATGATAGTGGTCTAGTCTATTGCAAACTAAAACTGTTAAGTTAAAGGTGTCACTGATGTCAACGGTTACAGCTCCAAATGGCGGTGAGGTCTGGAAAAATATTGACAAGGTCTTTAAAAAGTCTTAGAAAGGTATTGAAATTAACCTCAAGATTCCTGTATACAGTATACCCTGTTATGGTTAGGGTTAGGATTAGAGCCTTCCCATGTCGTCCTGCCTTCCCCCTGCCCTCCTAAATGTCAGAAACTCTCCCACCGTTTCAGACTGGAACCATGTGAACTGTCAGTGAACAACCGCTATTGGCTCTTCTCCGTTATCTCTTCATCAATTATCCTGGTGATTTCACCATCATGCGTGTCGGAATGTAAGCAGCATGACAGTATTTGTACATCTACAATACTGAAGTTGACTCAGCATAGGCCCTACTAACCAACCACACCATTCTTTGGATACTTTCCCTGCCTACAGTATGTGTGTTCTCTTCTGTGTTTATATAATAAAGTCTAATAACGAAGGAATTCTGGTCCACAGACTTTTCACACGGAGGCCCCTGAGCCAGGAAGATAGATTGAGTCATGAGCATTCTGCTGTTCACACTCAGGCCCTCAAGTAATAATAAAAAAGGATACCAAAACAAATAAGGTGAGGGTAAAAAACAACAACCCAGAATGCTTTGTTGTATTACATTTGTTGTTAAACTAAGTTACAACTTTTCTTTTATCATTCACATAGACGAGTGGTGTTAAATCATGAAAGAAGTCACGAGGTGAATGAATATCTGTGATCCAGAGTGACACATCTTGACATCTTTTCTGATGATTTTTTTCTCTGCGTCTCCCAAACCAGTAGAGGCAGAAGTCGGAGGGCGGTGGCCTCATTGCAATGCATGGACACATTTGATACCATTCCGTTCCATGCGTTACAATGAGCCCATCTTACCATTTCTACCCTGCTGACACAGCCCCTATCTCCCGTTTAGGTGTCTAGCGTGGGCCTGCACTTGAATCTGCAGTTATGAGATGACACAATCACGTTACATCTCTTGTCATTTCCTCTGAAGCCGGTCATAAAGCCTCTCTCACAGGGAACTGATCTGTTTATTTGTGCACAGGAGAGGCTCTGTGTGTGGAATACTGTATTTCTCATATTAGCTGACACTTCAGAGAATTGTTAATGTGTTCCCTTGTAACTGCGGTGTATAACTTTATTTTGGTGAAAACACATTACACGTTATAGCTTAGAACTGTTTGCTTTCTACCCAGCCTCTCAAGAGACAAACGCAAACACACACACACCAACGTTTTGGGGGTCAAGGTTGGCCTTGTTAGGGAGGTTAGGGAGGCTAGCAAGTAAGTAACCACAAGATTGCGGATTCCACAAGATTGCTGGTTCAATCCCTGGATGTGGGCCAGTGATTGGAGGGTTGCTGAAATCACATCTACTCTACATGGCCAGTTACTATAACTAATATGAGAATAACAACTAAACATGAAAATCAGAAAACACTAGTAAAACCAAAGAATAGCATAATTAGCTACTTATTTAAGTACTTGTTTACTTATAAGATACAAATTAGTGCCTAATAAGTCTTCCACTGATTTCTTAATGGACTGTCTTCATGTTTCTCATGGCTTCTATCATGTGAGACAGATATGAACAACAGAGCACAAAGTATATGATCACCCTTCTGTGCTGCTTCAGGTACGTCTGAGTTGAATGATAGCTGTATCAGAGGCAGCTGTATCAGAAGCAGATACGATCTCTAATCATCCCTCCATTTCCTATCGCAGCCAGAAAGCCTGGGGTCTCTCTGCTGCTGCTGCTGCTGACTAATATGCCATGCCTGTCTCAGGAGAAATGGGAGATCATCCAGACCAGATTATACCTTTTGTGTTCCCCGATTTCTTTTTTGGGTGTCCTCCTCCTCCTCCTCCTCCTCTCACACCCTGCTGGTGATGACCCCTATTGGCCGTGTGTCACCAATATGGCAGATGGCCCTTGGCCTCCGGTGACCAGCTGTAACCTTTGAACCCTGACCTCACAGATAGATAGATAGATAGTTGGGGTGGGGGGAGGGCAGGATAAAATGCTGGGGTGGTGGTGGGTTGTGTGCATGGGGGGGGCACAGATGGATGTGTACTGTTACTTCATTTCCTATTGTGATTTCTTTTTCTCTCTCTCTCCACACAAGGAAGCCAAATCAATCACAGAGAGAAGAAACCGTAACGTAATTGGAGAACAAGTGACCCTGTTTGGCTTCTAACCGGTCGGAAGTCTGGCCGCCGTGGCCGGTCTCCTCCCCGGAGAGTGATCGACGACGCCGCTGACACAACACTCATCTGGAAAAAACATCCTCGCCCGTTGCCCCTCGCCGTAGAGCAACAGGGTCCCGTCCTCGTCTCATTGCGTGCTTTATGAGCTGTTTAACAGTCGAGGCAGGTTCCCTTGGTGATGTGATGCTGCAGCCGGCTCCCTCCAACTTCCTACCGAGATCAGCCGAGAGTCTGATATATCATCCCGCTGGCCGCCGGCCAAGCGCCCAGCAGAGCTCCCAGTACCACACAGCACACTCTGTCTTAGAGGTAAATTAAAAATACATCACTGCTGCTTTTATTCCACGGTCGTATATCATGATGGTGAGATCAACGTTTTAGTCGCAGTGAGGCTGGTTGTGAGAGAGAGACCAGTGTTATAGTCCCAGTGATCTGGTTGTGAGAGAGAGAGACCAGCTCTATAGTCCCAGTGATCTGGTTGTGAGAGAGAGAGACCAGCTCTATAGTCCCAGTGATCTGGTTGTGAGAAAGAGAGACCAATGTTATAGTCCCAGTGATCTGGTTGTAAGAGAGACCAATGTTATAGTCCCAGTGATCTGGTTGTGAGAAAGAGAGACCAATGTTATAGTCCCAGTGATCTGGTTGTAAGAGAGACCAGTGTTATAGTCCCAGTGATCTGGTTGTGAGAAAGAGAGACCAGCTCTATAGTCCCAGTGATCTGGTTGTGAGAAAGAGAGACCAATGTTATAGTCCCAGTGATCTGGTTGTGAGAAAGAGAGACCAATGTTATAGTCCCAGTGATCTGGTTGTGAGAAAGAGAGACCAATGTTATAGTCCCAGTGATCTGGTTGTAAGAGAGACCAGTGTTATAGTCCCAGTGATCTGGTTGTGAGAAAGAGAGACCAGCTCTATAGTCCCAGTGATCTGGTTGTGAGAAAGAGAGACCAATGTTATAGTCCCAGTGATCTGGTTGTGAGAAAGAGAGACCAATGTTATAGTCCCAGTGATCTGGTTGTAAGAGAGACCAGTGTTATAGTCCCAGTGATCTGGTTGTGAGAAAGAGAGACCAGCTCTATAGTCCCAGTGATCTGGTTGTGAGAAAGAGAGACCAATGTTATAGTCCCAGTGATCTGGTTGTGAGAAAGAGAGACCAATGTTATAGTCCCAGTGATCTGGTTGTGAGAGAGAGAGACCAGCTCTATAGTCCCAGTGATCTGGGTCTGGATTCACGAAAGGTTCTTAAAAAGAAATGTCTTCTGAACTGCTATTTCTTCTTTACTCTTAAGAGGAAATTTGAGATAATTTCAATCGAGAGAGACTAACCTTTTAGTGCTCGTGAGCTGACTGTTAAAAACCACAATCCTATAGTGCCATTGATCCGATTGTTAGAGAGAGACCAACCCCATAGTCCTGGCTGTTTGATACCATTCCTCATTCCGTTTTCATGCATTACAATGAACCCGTCCTCCGATTTCTGCCTCCACCATTCTCCCCTGCAGTCCCAGTGAGCTCATTGTTTGAGAGGCCATCCCTATAGTCTCAGTGAGCTGATTTTTAAGGAGAGAAACTAATTTAACTTTCTCTGGCTATCAAATATTGATACAGGCAAGATTGCGGGAGCGATGTAACGTTTTACTCGCCACTGCACATTAGTTAATTGATTTAACTTTCTCTCTGCTTTGTAGAGCAGTTCTTGAGAGAAGGAGAGAGAGAGGGAGAGAGAATGTGATGCTTGGGTTCACAGTAAAGCATTCCATCAATAGAACACAAATTAGAACAAAAGTCGTAGATGTAACCATGGACACAATGCCGACAAGACCAAAGAGCCGGCGGTGGACTTCAGAAAAAAGAGGCAGGCACAAGACCCCATCACCATCAACGGGTCTGCTGTAGAGAGGGTTAACAGCATCAAGTTCCTGGGGGTTCACATCACCAACGACCTCACCTGGGATGTACACACCAACCAAGTGGTGAAAAAAGCGCAACGCCTCTTTCATTTGAGGAGGCTGAAAAAAAGTTTGGTCTAGGGCCTAAGATACCGGGGGCCTTCTTTAGAGGAACAATAGAGAGCATCCTGACAGGCTGCATCATTGCCTGGTATGGGAACTGCACTGCCCAAAAACTGATACTTGAATCGGAACTTTCCGTAATGCTGTTTACATTAAGAATGTTGATATGCTGATCCGCATACTGCTGCTATCACTATTCTATTATTGACGCTCTGACGCTACTGTATACAGCTATTGTTGATTGTTGTCTATATCCTGCTTATTCTTTATTGATTGTTGTTATGTCCTGCTTATTCTATTATTGATTTTGTATTTCTACTGCAATGTCCGTGTCTAATTGAACCTGAACCCAAGAATTGTACTCTTTGTATCTGTACATTGATGTAATAAAAGCAATTCTGATTCTGATTCTGATTCTGAAGCCAAAGCCGCTAATACGTCTGACTAGAGGCTGGTATAAAGGGCTCTGCACACAGCGTGCGATTTCTGTTGCGCGTCAACGTTCCATAATTTCAATTGTTGTTATGAATGGAATCGAATTTTCGTCGTGCGGGGCCGTGTGCATTGCGATGCGATGTTCTCATAGACTTCCATTCAAACTTCAAAATGGAACGTTGACGCGCAACAGAAATCGCACGCTGTGTGCAGAGCCCTTAAGCTCTTGTAGAAAAGGCTTCCTCCATGTAATAATTGAATGAACAGTCTTGGCTTTCATCAACAATAATGTCAGGTTTCTTTGGCACATACCGTAACAAAAAATAAAAAACCTTGCCATAATTTTTACTGAACCAACTTGCCATGACACAGGAATGGTTGTGAATTCTAACAATGTGCGGACACACACACACACACAGCAACCCACTCAGTTAGTACATAGCCTACAGCCAGTCATCAGAGCTCCTGAGGCCCATCAGATATAGTCACATCCTTCCTCATTCACTGTCACACAGCAACCGAGAACACCACCGGTGTCATGGGGTGTGTCATGTGACTTTTCTGCTGTGGAGTGTGAGCAATGAGACTGTGCTGTAGCGTGTGGGGTGTGGGGTTGTTGGTTGTGGGGTGTAGGGTGTGGGGTGTAGGGTGTATGGTGTGGGGTGTATGGTGTATGGTGTGGGGGTGTATGGTGTATGGTGTGGGGTGTATGGTGTATGGTGTGGGGTGTAAGGTGTAGGGTGTGTGGGGTGTGGGGTGTATGGTGTGGGGTGTGGGGCATCAGCCTCTGGGGTGTTTTGGGGACAGGCCTGAGATCAGTGCTTTTTGAGTTGAGTAGGACGGCACATCTTTGTTCTGTTAGAAAAGCCTGTTTGAGACAATAAAAAGAACATTAAAAAAAGAAAAGACTGTTTGAGCACGCAGAGAGCTCGTCTGAGATAGGATCCATATCAGGGGAGCATGTGGGTTTGGTACGTTTCCAAACTCTGTTCCATGCATCACAATGAGCAGGCCCTCGATTTTCTGCTTCCACCAGCCGCCTCTGACCCATATCATCATACCGCTGTAGTAGACAATGCTATTAGGGAAGAGACGCTCAATATGGAAGAAAGATAGATTACTGCTCCTCAAGAATACTCCAGGCAACAGTCATCATTGTACAAGTGTTTAATCATGAAAAATGAGGCTGAAAGAAACACAGTATAGAGAGAAAATCCAGTTTAAGAGATAGTATAAATAAAACATAAACTCCTCCAAAAAAGTTTGAAAACATTATTTCGGTCGATTATTCCTCCCCTTTAATAATACCAATTGGTATTGTATTTTGGGTATTTGGGAGGTACAACTTGTAAGGATCATGCATTCGTGGAATGAGCAACACAGCTAACCCAAAGGTCCCAAAATCCCCTGCAATATTCTTCTGTGGGGCGGTATCTCTCTCACAGGCAAAACAGAACCTGTCATCATTGAAGGCTGATATCTCAATGCAGTGAGATATTGGAATGATATTCTGGAGCAAGTGGCGATCCCATATCTCAAGAATCTGGGACCTAACTCCATCCTCCAGGATGACAACGCTCGCCCCCACAGAGCCAGGATCATCACAGAGTACCTCCAGAATTTGGGAGTGGAGAGGATGGAATTGCCATCCAAGGTGACTAATCAGGCTTTCCAACGATATAAAATACAATACCAATTGGTAATATTAAAGGGGAGGAATAATCGACCGAAATAATGTTTCCGAACTTTTTTTGAGGAGTTATATATTAAAACAAATGTCAAATGAATGTCGTAACATACTAATTACTTTTTAAAGAGTAGTGTGATCATCAGTAGAAAAGCCAGAAAAGGCAATCAATCCATTCTGAGAAAACACATTCATATGTACAGGACAGGACACAGGTAATAATCACACATGGCTTGTTGGCTGTTTTTGGACACGCGTGTGCATGATTCTGTGCCAAGGGGGTTGGGGAGACCCAGTGAGTTGATAGTATGACATTCTGAATTAACTAGCTTTGTCAGTGTAGGCTGCCTTCTGCCTGCTCTGTCATAGTGGTCATGTACGGGATTTGTGTGTGTGTGTTTATGTGTGTTTGTTTTTCTGTGTGTGTGTGTGTGTGTGTGTGTGTGAGAGTGTGTTTGTTTTTCTGTGTGTGTGTGTGTGTGTGTGTGTGTGTGTGTGTGTGTGTGTTGTGTGTGTGTGTGTATATGTGTGTTGCTCCTCTTCCTCCTCTTCCTCACACTGTGATGAAGGCTCCCAGGTCGCTGTCAGCTGCCTCTGGCACCACACAGCGCCCCCTCCTCCTGGTCACACGACGCTTGCGGTGGAACTTGGCGTAGCAACGGAACCCTGGGATGGAATCATGGAAAACCAACCAATCAGTTGATTGGGAGGAAGGGCCGATCGGTTGGTTGTGATAAGACACTATCACAATCAATTCACTGATTGAACAGTTATGCTCTGAACCTCCTACATATTCTAAGTGACTTCCCTGAGTGAGGATTATAAACATAGATACTGTATATAATTAGATTAGATTAGATACAATTTTATTGTATTGTCATTGCAGAGTACAAGTACCAGACAATGAAATGCAGTTCAGCATCTAACCAGAAGTGTAAATAGTGATATAAAACACGATATTAAAAAAATGACAATGATAGTGATGGGTACAATATGGCAAGTACGGTAGTTAGAGGTTATATATATATATGAGCTATGAGCTATGTACAGTTAAGGTGGTTTAAGATAATATAGAGACATATACCGGTATTATACGGTAATATAGAGGCATGTCCTTCGTGTAGTTCTGTCACTCACCCTCCTCGCACATGCAGTCGTCGTAGCACTTGTTGTTGAGGCCTCGGTTGTGAGGTTTGCACTCGTGCTGTCTCAGGTCACAACAGGAGCCTACGGGAGGGGAAAAGAGAGAAGCTAGCTCATTTAACTTATTTAGCACCGAGGGTCCAATAAAGTCGCCCCAAATTGTCAACATTCTAGAGTGCCAAATGTGACTTTATTCACCAGAAATGCAGACATTGTGATGGTTCATTTTGGAGACAATCAAAGCATTGTTGCTAGGTAAATACCACATAAAACACTTGGCACTCTAGGTGGAGAGTTTTCCGGAATTCTTTGGCAGTTGGTGCATTAACACAACGTACGGCACGTGCCAAGCCATCCCTCATAGCTTCTCAGGTTGGGAGACGCTACTTGGCTGCTACATAGCTGAAATGTCGTTAAAAGCTTATTGTGAGATGTGAAAAGGGCAACTCTGTTGTAAGTTTGTAAATGTTTTTTGTTTATGCAATGATGTTTGAAAGCGCTGATGATGTTTTGACTGTACTGGGACCTTCATCAGAATGACCCCAGAGGCGGGGGTGGCCTGTCCCTCCTGAGACCTCTCCACCTTCTGTACAGTTTCTCTACTGTAAATAATAATCATATTTTTAAAAAGCAAAAAAAAAAAAAAAAATCTTCCTTCTTCTAGCATTATGACTGCCAATGGCCCCTGGGCTGAGCATAGACTACTTTTTCTTGTGATAATAATAATAATAATAATAATAATAATAATAATAATAATAATAATAATACATTAGACTTATATAGCGCTTTTCTAGACACTCAAAGACGCTTTACAAACTGAAAAGATCTAGTAGTAAAATAAAAAGAAACAAAAAACTATAAAGTATAGGGGTCTAATTCATTTTTAGATTACTAAATCTAAATCTAAGGGTCTTTGTAGGACAATCTACTCTGGATACTGCAAGTACTGTATATCTAGATTTCGGGCGGAGAAGCGGCGAACAAGCAACGCTCCATCATCTATCCATCAGTCATCCATCAGTCATCACAAAAGATGACTGATGGATGACTGATGGATAGATGATTCACAAATGTCTTTGTTCTAAGTCGCTTTGGATAAAGGCGTCCGCTAAATACCCAAAATGTCAAATGTAAATGGGATGATTCAGGGGTCAGGGGTCACAGTGGAGCCACTGACCTGGCAGGCAGTCCAGGTGGTGATCACATGGCTCGATAGCATCAGTGTCCACAGTCACGTTCCCACTGCTCAGGTTCTTACTGCGCCTCTTGTCTGCAGCAGAGGAAATAATAAACAACAAGGACCCATTAGTACTGAGACAGACGGACGATTAAATGAACACTTTAATGTGCCACAACAACACATACTTCAAGCAGGGGTTTCACTACGATGCGTATATATTTGTCAGTACACACCAAGGGATTAACACTAGAAGAGTCACGGTGACCCCTGTGAGTAAAAAAAATAAATATATCTTTGCACTCGATCAAATTTCAGGGCCCACCTTTCATGACTTTTCCTAGATATGTGTGTTCTACCACCCAGTATCCTTAAATTTTCAAAATCACTTCAGGATAAGATAGTATAAAGCTATTTTGCAGTTTTTCTGTGTAGGAGGCAGGCTAAAAAAAAGAAGCGCCCTCTAGTGATCTCTGTGTGTAAATAGCAGATTTACATTCTAAAAAAGGGGGTCTATTTGACTCCCAAGGCGGCTCTACTAGTAGGTAAAATAGGCACGGCTGTTGTGGTGTTAAGGATGTGGTTTGGGGGAGAAGAACATGTGTATTTAGGCATGTCTGTTCTAAATGGTGCTCGAGGTTGTGATTGTTCCCACACTGACGTCATTCATTCATTGTTCATTGTCACACGCCAGGAGATGCAAATGTAGAGGTGTGTCCCAAGTTTTATTTTATTTATTCTTACATAGCGCCTTTATCCAAAGCGCTTTACAACGGCCTCTCATTCATCCATTCACACACACATTCACACACCAATGGCGGCAAGCTACCAAGCAAGGCGCCGGCCGCTCACTGGGAGCAATTTGGGGTTCAGTGTCTTGCCCAAGGACACTTCGACATGTGGCCAGCCGGGCCCTGAACCGCCGATCTGCCAACCTTGGGATCATTAGACGGCGGCTCTACCTCCTGCGCCACAGCCACCCGAAGACTTCCCAAAGCCTTCCAAGTCTTCTGCCTTCCTTCTCAAAACCGCATCGGAGGAGAAGATCTTAGGAGGTTCCTCCCAGCAGATGTTACGCCTCAATGCTTCTTGAGAAAGAAGCGAGGAATAGAGGGGACAAACTATTGGGACGCTACCAATGAGCATGTCTGTTTGAGCGAACGAGAGAGAAGGAGAGAAGTGGAGAAGGTGAAAACAAGGGAAGTCACGTTTTGCTTTTGATTGAAAAAGAGAGAACCTTTCTTCCGGGAAGAGGGCCACGCATCAACTGGCTTCATGTCCTCGTAGTCTGTCCAATCAAACAGAGTCATGTCCAGAGTGGGCAGCACCTCACCCTGCACCTTCCCCCGGCCCGACTTCTGGAACAGAGAAAACATAACACATCCTTAAGACAGGTAGGTACTTCCCTTTTTCTTTTTTTTTCTTTTTTATCAATTATTTATTACAAAACAGTGCACATGAAAAACTCACAATTATAACACCAAACAAAATAAGTGTCTGTCCTGACTTTTTTTTTCTTTATCTTACCCCCCCCACTATAAACACACGAGTAACCCCCCCCCCCCCATGGCGATAACATCCCTTAGGTAGGTACTTCCCTGAGGAGACATTCAGCCGTGACAACAGCTCAGACCACAAAAACAACAACAACAACGACAAAATAAAAATATGACAATTGAATAATAGGCTAAATAAAACAGATACAAAATACAAAATAAAGATAGCTATTATTTATTCAGTTAATGATCACCCCTGCTCTCTAACGGTGTGGTGTGTCGGTCAGCAGAGGCTGGTGGAGGTAGGCATCGGAGGACACGCTCATTATAAGGCATGGAATGCAATGAGCCCATCCGCCACCAACCTCCCCCGGGGGGTTTTCCATCAATGTCGCGAAAGGAAAATCCAGGCTTATTTTCTCACGAGACTTATCAAAAATAAGCCTGTTTTTTCCTTTAGTGACGTTGATGGAATATCCCCCCCCCCCAACAGTGTCTATGTTAAACAGTTGAAGGTCTCTAATGCAGACATTGTGATGGTTCATTTTGGAGACAGTCAAAGCATTGTTGCTAGGTAAAGGACTTTTGAGATGTGGCCCTGGCCTGTTAAACGGCCTCTAAAAGCTTGGGCTTCCTCAGGGCAGGACCTCCCCACCCAGAAGCTCTTCAAACACTGACTTCACAGGGGAGACAGGGGCTGCGTACGACGCCCCCTGGTGCACAAAACCAAAGGAGACGTGCTGAGCTGAAGCCTGGGTTGACACAGTTAATCCCTACAGGTGAAGACGCTCTTCAGTTACACACACACAAAGCGCCAAAGCAATTTAACGCGCGAATCAATATTGACGAAGCGTGTCTCCTAGGTGGATATTGCACACTGCCATAACCATGCGTAATGAACTTCATAAAAGCCTCTTCCTGTACTGCATTTCCTGCACGCTATGTCGAGAAAATAATAGGGCAGTATAATTGGAGTCAATATGCCTTTGGAGAGGCCTCTCGGGGAAGGCCTGGAGTGCGGAGCGCTATAGAATACCATCTATCAGTAATAAGGAGCTACGCCCGTGTCCTCGTTCACATCGATTCCCTGCTCCTTTCCTCTCGCCCTCAGGACACGTTGAGGAACATCAATTAGATGAATTGCAGCAGGTTACTAGCTCTGGCTCTGTTCATTTAGCCATCAGCCGAGATCGAACATTCATTAAGATGGCTCGCGGCGTCAGTAGGTCATTGAAGCCGGGTCCACGCGAAAGCCATAGTTTCTCCTGCAGGCCAATACCTTGACAGCCCCTGAATACAGACATACACACACACAGGGCTCTGTCTCTCTCTGTCTCTGTCTCTCTCCCTCTCTCTGTCTCTGTCTCTCTATCTGTCTCTGTCTCTCTCTCCCTCTCTCTCTCTGTCTCTCTCTCTCTCTCTCTCTCTCTCTCTCTCTCTCTCTCTCTCTCTCTCAGCTTGTAAACAGCATACCAAGCAGTCTGACAGTCCAGTCCTCATACTACCTACAGTAGTACGTTTTGGGAAATGGAAGGAACGATTTTTTTTTTATTTGTGTATCATCTACGTGTCAATGGAGGGAACAGAGGAGCGATAACTCTCTATCTATGTGTGTGTGTGTGTGTGTGTGTGTGTGTGTGTGTGTGTGTGTGTGTGTGTATGTGTGTGTGTGTGTGTGTGTGTGTGTGTATGTGTGTGTATGTGTGGGTGTGTGTTATGTCAGGCAGCATGGTAGGACACAGGGAAGGACAGATGGCTGTGAGGAGGAGGGGTAAGCATCGACACCTCTCCCCCTCACACTCTCCCCCTCACACTCTCCCCCTCACACTCCCCAGAACACTTGTTCTGGTTGCCTAGCGTAGCCTCTGGTAGATGGCTGCTGCTGCTGCTGCTGGCAGTACATTCTCCAGTCATACAGGGTAACGAGGCAGTACATTCTCCAGTCATACAGGGTAACCAGGCAGTACATTCTCCAGTCATACAGGATAACCAGGCAGTACATTCTCCAGTCATACAGGATAACCAGGCAGTACATTCTCCAGTCACACAGGATAACCAGGCAGTACATTCTCCAGTCATACAGGATAACCAGGCAGTACATTCTCCAGTCATACAGGATAACCAGGCAGTACATTCTCCAGTCACACAGGATAACCAGGCAGTACATTCTCCAGTCATACAGGATAACCAGGCAGTACATTCTCCAGTCATACAGGATAACCAGGCAGTACATTCTCCAGTCATACAGGATAACCAGGCAGTACATTCTCCAGTCATACAGGATAACCAGGCAGTACATTCTCCAGTCATACAGGGTAACCAGGCAGTACATTCTCCAGTCATACAGGATAACCAGGCAGTACATCCTCCAGTCATACAGGATAACCAGGCAGTACATCCTCCAGTCATACAGGATAACCAGGCAGTACATTCTCCAGTCATACAGGGTAACCAGGCAGTACATCCTCCAGTCATACAGGATAACCAGGCAGTACATTCTCCAGTCATACAGGATAACCAGGCAGAACATTCTCCAGTCATACAGGATAACCAGGCAGTACATTCTCCAGTCATACAGGATAACAAGGGTGTTATCATAGGGACAGATGGGAGTATTACTACTCATCTCTAAATGCTATGAATTATCTTCCGCCGTTGACTGAAGATCTCTTCAGGCTACACCTTAACAGCCATGGGTGGGGGTCATTTGACCCTGTGAGTAAAACATGTTTTATATCTTTGCACTCGCTAACATTTCAGGACCCTCCTTTCATGGCTTTTCCTAGATATGCGCGTTCTACCACTCAGTATCCTTACATTTTTAAAATCACATCAGGATAAGCTAGTGTAAAGCTATTTTGCAGTTTTTCTGTGTAAGAAGCAGGCTAATTTACAAGCGGACAACTAGTGGTCATTGTGTGTAAATAGCATCTTTGCATTGTAAAGCCCCCCTGAGGCGGCTCTTTTAGTAGGTCAAAAAGGCACGGCTCTTCTAGTGTTAACTGTCTGTCCAATGACCTCTTCATCCCCTCTACCCAACTGTACAGTTTATCTACTGTGAATAATAAATAAATACATTTACAAAAAGATATACATTTTAATTCTTCTTTGCATTTTATACAACAGTTAGTTCCGACCAAGTCATTTCATTGGACAAGAGGCATTCCATGAGTGCTGATATACAGTATAACAGCACTGGGACCTTTAACTATATGTATCACTCCGCCGCACAGATGTTCTACTAAATGACCGTTAATTAGACTACATGTTTGTGTTCAGGTTACTAGGCAATAGTCCATTTGAAGTTCAGTTGCGGAACTATTTTATTTAAATTTTTATGATTAAATAAACAAACAAATCATAATATGTTGTCGCTTATTACTGTTAACTAATAAATTGCGCTGTAGAACTGTGGTATAACAGTACCTACGACCGAATCACAGCCGTGCTGATATTCAGTATAACACACTCCCTCTCGTGTGATATTGCTGCCAATGACTGCCAATGGCCCCTGGCCCTAGCATAGATGACCTTTTCTTGCTATGGCTGATGGACCCCTGGAGAGTCGTGTAACAATGGCTAGCGGATGAGGTGAGAGTCCTCTTTGGTTAGAATTGACAGGTGGGGTGATCCACTAAGGCCGTTTATGAGCGTTCATTGTTTTTAGTGCTTAGCCTATACAGCCTTGCTTCACCACGCTTTCTGTCAGGGGTACCTGGGGTTTGGTGGAGGCCGGGGGCAGCGTTGGGGGATGCTCGTTCGTCACCATGGTAACCATGGAAGAGCCGGAGCCGAAGACAACGGTGTCGACGGGGGAGGAGGGGGGGTCGGTGGGCGGGGTCATGCGGTGAGAGGGGAAGACGGCAGCGGCGGAGGAGGAGGAGGAGGAGGAGGAGGAGGAGTAGGCTTCATCAGACAGATCCTTGTCCTTCAGAACAGAGCCCAGTTCAGGCTCAGAGTCTGGGAGGAACCCTGGAGGGAGTGGAGGAAGGCAGGGGGGTGGGGGGGCGGAGAGAGGGGAGAGGGGAGAGGATGGGGGGAGGGGTGGTGTGGAGGAAGGCAGGGGGTGGGGGGCGGGAGAGAGGGGAGGGGTGAGGGGAAGACAAGGTGAGGGAGGAGAGGGGAGAGGGGGAGGATGGGGGGAGGGGTGGTGTGGGGGAAGGCAGGGGGTGGGAGGAGGAGAGAGGGGAGGGGTGGGGGAAGGCAGGGGGTGGGAGGAGGAGAGAGGGGAGGGGTGGGGGAAAGCAAGGTGAGGGAGGAGAGGGGGAGGATGGGGGGAGGGGTGGTGTGGTGGAAGGCATGGGGTGGGAGGAGGAGAGAGGGGAGGGGTGGGGGAAGGCAGGGGGTGGGGGGGAGGAGAGAGGGGAGAGGGGAGGGGTGGGGGAAGGCAAGGTGAGGGAGGAGAGGGGAGAGGGGGAGGATGGGGGGGTGGTGTGGTGGAAGGCAGGGGGTGGGAGGAGGAGAGAGGGGAGGGGTGGGGGAAGGCAAGGTGAGGGAGGAGAGGGGAGAGGGGGAGGATGGGGGGAGGGGTGGTCAGGGGGTGGGAGGAGGAGAGAGGGGAGGGGTGGGGGAAGGCAAGGTGAGGGAGGAGAGGGGGAGGATGGGGGGAGGGGTGGTCAGGGG
>NC_137685.1:22739946-22742446 GCF_963989245.1 Nansenia antarctica | reverse complement strand
CCCTACCTCCCTTATCTGTCTGCTCTGTCTGAGATCCACGAGTCGTCCCTTCTAAAATCAACCCCCTTTTGGAAGAAATAAGCATAATCGAATCAAAAAAAGATATTCAGGAAGTACACCCTAGTTCTAGTATGTAACAACAAAAAGTTCCTTTGAAGAACCATTTTGGGATCCATATAAACCCCTTTTCGGTTCCATGTTGAACTCCTTCCACAGAGGGTTGTGATGGAACCAAAACAGTTCTACACGGTACCCCAAAAACGGTTCTACATGGAACCGAAAACAGTTCTCCAAAGGGTTCCCCCCTTCGTCTAAAACTGTCCATATTGACCGAAGCTGCGGCAATAGATATCCCAGAGGCCTCTGGAAATGGGCCTGGAGATAATAGCCTCACACACATAGACAGAGGCTGTAGGGTAGCAGCGTGATTAAATGTCACCCGAACGATTTTCCTCTCCGACACAAAGAAAGAGATGTAAGAACCGCTCCATAGAAACAGAAAGAAATGTCAGTAGAACCCCGTCAGCGGTCGGGCGTGAATAGGAAGCCGGCGGGAGGTGGAGGGAAGGCGCAGGGAGGAACCAAACATCCCCACGTAGCGCCGGCCCGCTCCCCCGCCGTTCCCCTAACACTCTTTCATGTGCCACTAAACAGGTGGTCCTTTGAGGAGGCGCAGGGTGGTGAGGGGAGTGATAATGGAAACACACTGGGTATGAGATCTTAGACTCTGCTGGCGATAAGCAGCTCTATACACACACACTCACTCACACACAAACACGCTCAGACACGCACGCACGCACACACACACTCCTGCCAAACCGTGTACTAAACAGCCCTGTGTGATATAGGTACTGTCAGGCACAGCAGGGAGAGCATCTGGCGCTAAAGAAGCTGTGGCCTAAAGCAGGCCTAGAAGGGGATGCGGGACCTGTTCGGGGGAGACAGGGAGGACTTTGAGTGAGCGTGAGGAGAGAGAGATATGTGGTGCAAGCTTCAGTACTTCTACACGGACCGCGAATATCAACAATGACCTCTTCAACAGCTGAGGGAACTAGCAGACACGACGGTGACTTGGGTAAGCAGAAGCCGCTTGTACGGCTTCACCGTGCACCTGAGTTTCCACGAACTGGATTAAAAACAAAGAGGGATGATTTCAAACACAGAGGCCAGGAGAGAGTGAAAGGCAATCCTGCAGCGGAGAGAGCGGAGGGGCCACCTCTGAAGGGTCACTTCATTAACCTCTGATGAGATCGGAGACCTCTGCGGCCCGCCCGCCCTGCGACCGATCGGTCAGTCCTCGAGCACGGGGGGGCACTTGACATGCTTCATAAAGACAGCACAGTGGACAGAGCTTGACTGTAGACCGTGAAATGACAGAAGTCATTGACTGAAATGATAGTGAAGAGGAGGAGGAGGAAGGGGAGAACATAGACGCTGAAAGGGAATTGAAGAGGAGGAGGAGGAGGAGGAAGGAGAGAAAGTAGTTACTGAAATCAAATTGAAGAAGAGGAGGAGGAAGAATAAGGGGAGGAGGAGGAGGAAGGGGAGAACGTAGACAATGAAATTAGATGAAATAAGCGTGAGGAGGGCATGGGGTGGTGGTGCTGGGGGAGATAGCAAGGGGGGTGGGGGGGGCACTGAGGCGAAATAAAAGGTGCTGGCGGTGGACTCTGTTTTATGCGCATTGATAAGTTCACCTGCTGAGACACGAGTCTCCAACAACCATCTGGTGCTGGGTCCTGTTATCTCTCATAGCAACCAGACTGGGCCTGCAACACCCCCCCCCTAACCCCCCCCCCGCCTCTGCCATCAAACCTGTGCAGCTCATCCAGAACGATGCACGCTGCATCCCCGTCTGCTGTTCAATCTCCCCAAGTTCTCTCATCTCTCCTCCAGCACACCCTCCACTGGCTCCCAGTACCAGCTTGCGTCAGATTCAAGTCCCTGGCGCTCGCCTAAAGGCCAGTAGAAAGGAACAGCCCAGGATGACAGGATGGGCCGAGTCACTGCCTCATCTTCCACCGTAGAGTAAAGACCCGTCTCTTTAGATTACACCTGGACTTCCTCCTTCTCAGACCTCTGCACCTCCCAACACTTCTCCCAATATTCGGTTGTTAAGTCGTGACGTGTTTCCGGGTCCAAAGTTGGCTGAGGCGCTGTCTTCGAAATGCCTCAGTAATAATAATAATAAATTATATTTATATAGCGCTTTTCCGAGGCTCAAAGACGCTGACAAATATGGGAAAAAATGGGAAAGTGCTGTGTCCCTTGTTGTATGAATAGATCCGAGTCCAAAAAACGATTGAACTGTCATTCTACCGCTGTAGTACACTGGTACGATAGTGGAGGGGATTTCTGGTTTGGACCCGGAAATTGCTAAACGTCACGTTTGACGTGAGATTTAACAACCGAATACCCATGAACCGTTGCAAAAATAAATAAATTAATTCTTGTTTTTCCCCCTTACTCTACCACTGACTGCTTCTAGCACTTCATCTTC
>NC_137685.1:22702446-22737446 GCF_963989245.1 Nansenia antarctica | reverse complement strand
AACCAGGGAATATATCTACTGGAGAATGCATAATAGATGAAAGCCTCCGACGCTGTAATAACTTAATAAGTAATAATCCGCTAACAATGTTTTTCTGCCTCCAGCTGTGTGGAAGCATATAGCAACGAGCCGAGTCAAGCAGAGGCCGGTGACACTGAGACAGGGATTGTGTCGTTTCTATTGCTATGACACGACACCGGCCTTAGACAATGACTCCCACACAACCCTATTAAGATGTTTGCGCAACGTCTTTTGTTGGCTAGTCAGCCGTGAATGCGGTTAAAGCAGTGATTGTGGTGGAGCCAGGTCGTTATCTCGTGGACAGATGGGGAGTATGAATGGCATGTAGTGTGTATGACTTCTGACAATGTCTGACAATGTCTAACCATTGACGTCTGCTTCCAGCTCAATGGCACAGCACACGGAAGTGTTTGGAGACGCAATCATTTGAAACCCCATTGTTTGTAAGGCATGGAACAGAATGAGGAATTGTGTCAAACACACCAGGCACCGTGGCTTTTAACAATAAGCCCCGTCCTCCGATTTCTGCCTCCACTGGAACATAAGGGGTCAAGAAAAGTGACGACCCGATAGACAGGCTTTTTTTCCAGACACATGAAATTCTCCACAGAAAACAGAATGATGATGAATCATGACAGAATGATGGTGTGTGTCCTTGGGTTTTCAAATATATATATTTTTAAAAATGCATTTATGATGATTCTTTTTCTCATGAATCATTCTGGACTTGGCTGTGGCTCCCAGGTCCACTGGCCTGCCCTGAGGCCTCCCCGCCTGGTCCCTCTCTCATCACGGGTCTTCTGATCAGGGCTCAGACACACAGTCAGGTCCCTTCCTTCACCCGCTCTAGTGATCACGCCTCGTGCCCACTTCCGCTGACTGACGTGCCTTTAATCAACACGCTTGTTAACGACCAGTCTGCAGATGCACCACACGTCTGCTTTATATTCACTCTTAATGGCATGATCTCAGAGACCCCCCGCCGACAACTCTCTCTCTCTCTCTCTCTCTCTCTCTCTCTCTCTCTCTCTCTCTCTCTCTCTCTCTCTCTCTCTCTCTCTCTCTCTCTCTCTCTCTCTCTCTCTCTCTCTCTCTCTCTCTCTCTCTCTCTCTCTCTCTCTCTCTCTCTCTCTCTTTCTCTTTCTCTCTCTCTCTCTCTCTCTCTCTCTCTCTCTCTCTTCTTCTCTCTTTCTCTCTGTATTATATCCCTGTAATGCCAACATCGTTGAGTGTCCTCCTAGGCAAGAGGGCATCATTGCAGCAGATTGGAATATGAACATGTTAAATAGCATCACGTCTTACTCACATATCACTCAGATAAATAAGGTAAATATGAAAACTACTTCAAATAATAGGAACGTGTTATTGTCACCTACCACTAAACAATGACCTACCACGTGCAATTTCATTCATATGTAATAATATAATAATATAATAATATAATATAATAATATAATATAATAATATAATAGAATAATAGAATAATATAATAATATAAATATTAAATAAAATGTCATCTGTAAAAACAAAGCAAGACAAAAAAATGTTTTACTTGTCCAATTTCGCCGCTAAAAAAATTCGCTAAGCGCAAACACCTAATGACATCATTGTTGTGAATAGGGATACCAGTCTGCCGTGGTTTACCATGCTTAGGCTATTCATATTACAGCACATTTCACACATTTCTATATAAACTTTTTTTTAAGACAACTAAATTGGACGTTTCTCATGCACTGTAATAATATGACAAAAATAACCAAGTGATGAACCAAATAAATGTAATGTATAACTACTAGTTTTAGGTAGGCTATAGCAGTTATTGCGACAGTCAGTGATATGCTTTGGATCAGTTATTGGGACGAAATAGATCATATTTCGTGAGTTTAGAATGATAGATTGAGGTTCTATCTCCGTTTAGAATGAGAAGGTTCTATCTCCGTTTAGAATGAGAAGGTTCTATCTCCGTTTAGAATGAGAAGGTTCTATCTCCGTTTAGGGCAGTTCAGAGATATCGAGCGTCAAAGTTTTTACATTCCATTATGTTTTGTGAGATGGAACCTTTGTATTTTATTAATTACTAACTCAAAAATGTCAACATTTTAAAAATAACACCACACAGGCATTAACAAACACCTAAAGGATCAGATTATGTAAAAAAAAAAAAAAAAAAAAAAAAACTCAATTTTGACCAAACATGGAGATAGAACCTTATAATTCTAACGTCACGATTTATAAAAACAATAATAAATAATCGGACTCACGTTGGTTAATCCGTTGAGGTTGATAATAAAATGCCCAGGCGACTCAATCACATGGGATGGCAGTTGTCGGTTGAAACAGCGAACCGGACAGAAATCCCGTGATTGTACTCCGTTCACGGTTAGGAGATATTGCGCGTCTGGGTTGTAGCGGGTATATGAGGCTGGAAGCGCGTCACCGTTTGCGCGTTCGTGTCGGGACTGATGTGATGTCAGCACTGGTCCCATAAAGGTGATGGAGGGACTACAACCTGGTGCTGTAAGCCAATGGTGATGACAGACATGGAGAGAGAGAGAGAGAGAGAGAGAGAGAGAGGGGGGGGGGGAGGGAGAGAGAGGGAGAAAGGGAGAGAGAGAGGGAGAGGGGGGGAGAGAGAGAGGGGGGGGGGGAGAGAGAGAGAGGGGGGGGGAGAGAGAGAGAGAGAGAGGGAGAGGGGGGGGAGAGAGAGAGAGAGAGAGGGGGGGGGAGAGAGAGAGAGGGAGAGAGAGAGGGAGAGGGGGGGGAGAGAGGGGGGGGGAGAGAAAGAGAGAGAGAGGGGGGGGGGAGAGAGAGAGAGGGAGAGAGACAGAAGGAGGAAAAGGGTGGCAGAGAAAGAGAGAGACACAGAGAGAGAGACAGAGAGCGACAGACACAGAGAGAGACAGAAGGAGGAAAAGGGAGAGAGACAGACACAGGGAGAGAGAGAGAGAGAGAGGGGGAGACAGAAGGAGGAAAAGGGTGGCAGAGAAAGAGAGAGACACAGAGAGAGACAGAAGGAGGAAAAGGGAGAGAGACAGACACAGGGAGAGAGACAGAGAGAGAGAGAGAGACAGACACAGGGAGAGAGACACAGAGAGAGAGAGAGAGACGTAGAGAGAGAGAGAGAGGGAGAGAGAGAGAGACGGAGCGACAGACACAGAGAGAGAGACAGAAGGAGGAAAAGGGAGAGAGACAGACACAGGGAGAGAGACAGAGAGAGACAGACACAGGGAGAGAGACAGAGAGAGAGAGAGAGAGACAGACACAGGGAGAGAGACACAGAGAGAAAGAGACAGACACAGGGAGAGAGAGAGACAGGGAGACAGAGAGAGAGAGATTTAGGCTACCACACCAGTTGTTAGAAAATGAAATGCATATAGACCCACTTTCCTAAATAGTGGCCTTGCATTGAAATCTGTCAACTGCTTTGCTAAAAAAAACAAGTTAAATGTGCGTTGAGGAACAGCCTCTGAGAGACAACAGTAATATAACAGACATCGTTTGTATTATCAGTGGACTAGACACAGGAAGGCAAACATAAGACTTGTTCTACTTTTTTCGGAGCTGGCACGAGTTCATGTGGCGGCGGGGGGTGTCGAAGGAGCGGTGGGGGGTATTGAAGGAGCGGTGGGGGGTATTGAAGGAGCGGTGGGGGGTATTGAAGGAGTGGAGACGCAGCAGGTTTGTGGACCCCTGCGTGGCAGCATGCATTATCATCAGATGGATCCCCCGGTAGGAGTGCGCGGCGGGCGACCACCGACACACACCAAGCGCTCGCTCTATTGCGCCACGGGCACCGACAGCTCTTTGATGATGATAGGGGTATAGCGCCCGTCTGGTATTCCCAAGGCTCCCACTATAGCTGGTGCCAAACTGGCAACTCCACTGAACTCATATGCACGCACACGCACACACGTAAAATATATTCGCGGTTTAATTAAAACTGATTGTCATGAAGAGAACATAACACTTTTCCCATACAGTATAAGCCAAGTAGGCTAATGCAAATGAATTATATTTACACGTATGTCACATGTATATACAAAATGATAACACACACACACCATCACAAGAGTGAGTGAGTCCACAGGGTCAAGCAAATATAGCTTTGGAAACATTTAGACAGAAAAGGCTTTTTTACCCAAACAACCTACTTCATTTCACACAAAAAATATTGTGAAATTGAGTGGAAATTTAAGAGACATTTAGTTCCAGGCCCTCTATGAAAAGGGTGGGTAAATGAGTAGAAACTGTACAGTAAATCCACTGTCACATTCTTCCAGCCACCGCGCATCTCCCAGGATGCTGCTGCCGAAGAGTGTGCCGTTGCCACGGGGCTTTGGATGGAGAGTATGTTCCCTTTGCAAGCCTCGTCCTTGTAAATGACAGTGGTTTCCCTGCGACAACTTCTGATGTCTTCGATTATAGAAGTAAGACTTTGGGGGGCTGGTTTCATGGACACAGATTAAGACTAATCCTAGACTTAAAAAACCTCCTCAATGGAGATTTTCCATTGCAAGTGTGATTTAATCCTGGACTAGGCTTAAACTCTGTTTGGGAAACCGGCCCCTGAAGTCTTGGATTATAGAAATAGACTTAATATCTTACTTTGGCTACTAATAAGAATTATATATGATGATGCGGAAATTCAAGATCGTTTAAACAGTTCGCCGTAAAAAACAATCTAAGCTTAATTCTAAACCATTGGTATTGATTTGGACACATTAAGCACCTTCAAAGTGCACTGAACAACAAAACGACACTTTCACATTTAATTTGGGTTTTTGAGAGAAATTCACTTCACAGTAAAACACTGCCCCCTACTGGAATTGTAAGAACCTAATTGTTTCTAGCCAATATTCACTCACTCACTCACTCATTCAATTCAATTCAACATTTGTGCGGCGGCTACTTAGGCAATGACCACCGCGTGTTTCATTTCTAGTTAATAATCTCAATTAGCTTATCGGCAGTGATGGACGCTGGGATTGGGACGGTGACTCAGTGCATCAAGCCCTACCTCAACAGTATGTAGGCCCTAGGGAAGAGGACATGTACAGGTGTTCCTTTACACCGCACTAGGAATGGAAAAGCAAGCTGCTGCGTTGCATTGAGAGCGAGCGAGCCATGCTTTTTAAATCACTTTGTCAAGGCACATGAACCACTTTTTTGTTGTTGTTGTTGTTGCTGCTGCTGCTGCTGTACAAAAAGCTTTACCTCTGAAAGCTACAATTATCGGGGGTGAGCACGTACTCTCTCTCCAAAACATCCCCCTCACCCATTGTCAGAGAGAGAGAGGGCGCACGGTTGTCATGGTAACCGGCAGGGATGCTGCGTTGTCAGGCTGGGAAGCTGATGACTCGACTGCGTTCGGACGCACGCACGCGGCACAGAGGAACCTGTTGGTGTGTCGGCACGGCGACTCTGACCCCTGCTCAGGCCCTCTTAAACACCACATCTATCATTTAGGTCTGTGCAAGGTGGCGCAAACTAAGTATGGTTGTGTTACATTGTAAAATAATGTCTGATGTTTAAAAAAAAGCAACGTACTCTACACCCTGCCTTGAAATACTGCCTGCCATAATCACCCGCCAAGTCTTCAAATCCCACTGATTATTGATTACCTTAAAAAAAACATACCCTTGTACAATCATCACGCCCGCCACCAGGGAGCAGTAATGAGCCCACTTCCTGGTCCTCCCACCAACTGGTTACAGCTAGTTTACAACAGCTAGTTTAACCAGTTCCACCACTTTTTCAAAATAGTTCCAACCCAGGGTTTAAACCATTCCCACCAGACTTCAGCTTATCATTTTAACACAGGCATCAGGTTTTCAGGAGGTGGGGTCAGTGTTGTGGGGGGGAGTTCAGGACATCGTCACTGCCGCAGGGTCCTCCTCTGGGGGGCGTTTCAGGGGGGGCACCTCGTACTTGAACACCACACTGAAGAGCTTCCCGCCGAGCCGGTCGGCCAGCCAGGAGTTTTTGAGGACGGCCATTTTGAGGCTCTCGCAGCTCAGGGTGGCGTAGTAGTTGGTGTGGATGGCGCGGCCCATGCCCTCGATGATCACCAGGTCCGTGTGGCGCTCCCGCACCACCGTGGCCAACACTTTGTCCAGGCGGCTGGGTGGGGGGGGGGGGAGAGAGAGAGAGAGAGAGACAGGGAGCGAGAGAGAGGGAGAGAGAGAGGGAGAGAGAGGGAGAGAGAGAAAGAGAGACACAAACAGAGACATTTAGGAAATTGAATAGGATTGAAATACTTCCGAGAACTATGCGAAATGCTCTATGAAATGTTTTTTTATCGACTTGATGCGTTTTAAACATCTTTGTGTTGGGACTACTCAACGATACGGTAGACCACTACTGACCTCAGGTCTAAGCAGGGAGAGCTGGAGCCGCTCTGGACCAGAATCAACCGCTCCTCCTTGACCGCAGACCTGCAGGACACCACATGGACCACAACAACGACCCGCTCGGTCAGCAACTCTTTCCTTACCAGGAACTGTTACTACTTTTAGTGCTTCTATTTTTCACTTATTACGCTGTATTGTTGATGTTGATTGACGTTGTATACTTGACTTGTATACATGGAATATACTTGTATATGATGTCATTAAAAATAAACTTGAGCTAGAACAAAGGAAATAAAGCCCTGTGTGAAACGACCGTTAAGCTCCATGTCATGGTTCAGAATTGAGCTGAAGAAATAGTGGTGGTCTGAAAAAAACCTGAACACAACTCTACATCTATAACTATATGATATGAGTTACAAATTCACTTGTAAAATGTGACAGCTCCCAATGAAAAGGGCTACCTGTAGGCAAAATCATTTTTCTGTTTTTTACATGTGCTTAAACTACAGATTGTAAGCTTTCAAATGATGCATCATACATTGAAATCGGAAACAAATTGAAGACGACATGAGTATTTGAAAGTTGCTACACCGGAAATCACTAAGCACAGAAAATCCCCATCAAAGATAATGAATCCCCATCAAACAACAAGAAACGAAGTCATTGTGTTATAGATTACACTTATTTAATGAATGTAAAACTGTTCGGAAAAATAACGAGTGGGTACTTCACATCTTCGAGTTGAATGTTAGCTAAAAAAACGAAAATCTGAAAAAAAAAAAAAAAAAACGTTCAAGACGAATTTCACGTCTTTCTCATTTCCGAGAGGTGTCCATAAACATCAGGACCAGTCACAAATAATAATAATAAAACATAAATAATAATAATAATTAACTCACTGAATGACTGAGTCCATGGCAGCTATTCGTTCAGTCAAGAACTGCAGTTCGCTGTTTGTCACGTCGTTCAACGCAGGGCCAGAGTTGCTGGCGAGAACGACCTGAAAAAAATGCAAACACAATCCACAGAACACATCACTCAGCATACATCTTTCATCTGACGGAGACAGTCAACGCCAATGTGCTGCTGTGTCTTTGGAGGAGCAATGAAGGTGCGTTGTTACTGTTAGTACTACCACCATGGCTGGATGACTCGTGACTTGTATGTCCATTGTCCTGTTTACATTTCTAATCTTCTTGTCTTCTTCTTCTTATTTAAAACTATTTTCTGTAGTCCATTGTATTTCTTACGTGTATGAAATGTGCTACAGTATATCGATTAAGGGTGGAATCCTAACTCGAAATCTGTACGTGTTTCCCCCGACAATCGAGCAAAATTCTGCATCGATGTCAATGGGGAATTTGTGAATTTGGGGGACTTAACGTGCGTGGATCCCGAGTTAGGATTCCATCCTCGGTTGTGATTTGTTCCGAAGGAAACAAGGGCTGTGTTCACAAAATACGTTCTTGCGCCCTATCTAGAGCGTACACCGTAGCTCCAGGAGTGCAAGAACCCATCTTGGAACACAGCCATGGTGTCAGGTTTGGGGTGTGGGGGTGTGTTACCTCTGTTCCCCGGGAAAGGAGCTCTCTGACGAAGGGGAACACCCCCAGTATGATGTCTATCCCACTATTATCTACGAAAAACAAGGCACACTTATGAGGAGGACCCTGCAAGAGAAACAAGGCACACTGATCAGGAGAACAGACGGTGGATTTCACTGAAGTTGTGTATGTTAACATGAATGGTCACATGAATGACCTGGAGACTGGGATCAGAAAAGTTAATCAATTGTTTATGTTAAGACAATGGTCACGAGTGACCTGGAGACTTTGATCAGAGGAAGTTAATCAATGTTCTTGTGTAAGGAGAAGCCCCTCCTGTCTAAGATTACTGACAACCATATGAGGAGGGGTCTTCATGACATTGTAGAAACACTGAAGTCTCGTTCGAGAGTTGTTCTCCAGACCAACTCGGCCTTGGTGCTTGCAATAAAGGTCTATGGGAAAACCAACAGCTCTGGTCTTCGTTATTTTATTGTCAAGTATTTTAGATATTTTTTCCACGACAAACACTGTAGAAGAAAGCCAGTGTGCAATGTGTTCAATCACTGAACACACAACATTGTTAAACCACTGTCAGTGATGCAGAGGATTCACTCACATTCAATCACCAAGCGTCAGGTTAAACATTATGTTAAACATCACAACAAGAAGTCACGTGGTACCTAGAACATTAACTAAGAAACACTTTAAAAAATGATTGTGTGATCAAATCTCTTTTCTGTTTTTAAATCAGCCGTTTAAATCGTGACGCGCAGAGTAAGAGACAATTACCTTCAGCCTCTCAACCCATTTGTCGTACGCATCGACGAGCCACGGTCGCTCTGTGGAGAGAGAAGACCTGTTTATTTCGTGGTCTATTGAACCCACATTTTCATGCGTCTAAATGGGAAAGTCGCCTCTTCTTGGCAAAGAAAGATGCAATCGACCACAAAAAAGAAAAGAAAAGTCCCCAACAGTATTCTGACTACTAACAAAGTTTCTGGTGAAACAACAGCGAGACGTATAGGAGAAGCACGTTCATCAGGGTATTGTCAATATTTTTCCAGACCTCACCGAGCTGTAACCGTTTACATCAGTGACACCTTTAACTTAACAGTTTTAGTTTGCAATAGACTAGACCACTATCATACAACAGAATTTCCGGTTCATCTTTGTTTTTTTAATAAAACTAGTAAATTCACGAACTTTTACTAAAAGTTTTTAGGACTCAAACTCTTTGGACAGAGTCTAATTCAGAAAAATACCTACAAAATTCAAGACCTCATAAAATCTTGATAAGACTTTTTAATACTTGATTTTCCCAAAATTGTTTTATCAACTTTTAATACTTTTCAAGACACCGCGGATACCCTGGTTCATACTCGTACCTTCCAGCTGCCGTTTGGCCTGTTCAAACCCAAACTCGGGATCCGACTCCAGGACACTAGAACACAAGCAGAGAGAGAGAGAGGTGAGGCGGGGTTACACATCACACACGGACACCGTGTCTGGAACTAAACCTGACATCCAAGACGTTCCAAGAAACCAGAGTGGCGTGGGGTGAACAGCATCTGAATCCTAGCGTTTCTCAAGAGTCACGCTTTGGGAGCACACTACAGAGCACAGGGTAGTCTGCGTCACAATTTTGTTCACCCTTCTCCTGAAGTGTGGACTTGTGCATTCCCTGAATTGGATTGAGGGAATGGATAGGGGTGGGAAAAAGCCTGTGCTTAGATCCTACGCTTCTTTAAACGGTAAAGAAGTAAAATGCACACTTCAGGAGAAGGCTGGAGAAACGGGATGCAGGCGATACACAGATGAGACAAAACATTATGACCACTAGCAGTTGAAGTGAATAACGGCGATTATCTTGTTACAATGGCACCTGTCAAGGGGGGGGGGGGGTATTATTAGGCAGAAAGTGAACAGTCAGTTCTTGAAGCTGATGTGTTGGATGCAGGAGAAATGGTACGGAGTAAAAGACCTGAGAGATTTTGACCAGGACCACATTGTTCTGGCCAGACAGACGACTGGGTCGGAGCATCTCTGAAACGGCAAGGCTTGTGCGGTGCTCCCGGTCAGCAGTGGTGAGTACCTACCGACAGTGGTCCGAGGAGGGACAAACCACAAACCGGGTCCACGCCCCAGAGTTGGGCGCCCCCAAGGCTCATCAAAGTGCGAGGGCAACGAAGTCTATCCCGACAGATTATTAGGCAGGTCTAATGTTTTGGCTCGTCAGTGTCCGACGGCTGTAGTAGCACTCACTCAGACACGGCCTTGGCTCCCCAGTCGAAGACGTTCCCAGCCAGCAGGCCTCTGACCAGGGCGAACTGCCTCTGCTCCCAGGTCAGCTCCTCCAGAGACCTCACCGCCTTCTGGTAGTACTTCAGCGCCATGTCGTTCTCCCTCTGTTTGATCTGCAGGGGGGCGACAGAGAGGCATCTCGGTAACCTACTTCTCGGATTTACTGACTGATAAACATCGAGGCGAGTGAAATGTAATCGACGTCATGGAGAAGAGATGCAAGAGAGATAAAGGCTAGTCGACAAACAGGAAGAGAGCGTTGAAGAGAGAGTGACGATAGCACAGAAAGAGTGATAAAAAGAGTGGTAAAGAGAGTGATATAATCAAGTATAACCTTTGAGTAGGGGTCGGGAAAGCTGAACTCGTTTAAACAGTGTTCCCTGGTGTCTAACAGGCTTCTGACTGTCAGGGATCCGTACGCACTAGAGGAGGAAAGAGAGAGACAGAGACTGAAGGATCTATTCGCACACTCAGGTCAAGGGGGACAGTATATGATGAGGAGGAGGAGGAGGAGGAGCAAAGCGTTTAACAGTACTGGTAGAGTAGCCTTTTGATCTACACCATCTGGGCTCTCATCCAATTAAGCAAGTAAGACATTAGCTGTCTTTCAAGATATGCATCTACTCAGGTGATCAAGAAACAGTGTTGAGTTGTAGTCTAGTCTAAAAGGGTTGGTTGGTGGGTGTGTGTTGGAGGGGGGGGGGTTCTCCTTACAATGGCTGGTGGCGCAAGGTCTGGAGCTTGTGGCGGTACTTGTGACGGAACTTCTCCGCTCTCTCTGCTGCGTCTGGAGAGGCGGGCTGGCTGGCCACCGCTCTCTTCACCACCTGACCAGAAACACAACCGCCGCACACGTCAGCCATGTGATCACATGACCAGCCCACACCACACATCCATGCAGGGAGACAGGAGGACACCTAGACGACAACTCATCATGACGCGAGGGAGAGATCATGATCAGGGCTTACCACAGGCAAACTCTATGGACTTGGTCCAAATGCATTTAGTGAGTGTATTGATTAAGGCTACTCCTAAGACCTCTTCATCCCCTCTACAATAAAAACAAAAAAATCCTAATTCTTCCTTCTTCTAGCATTATGACTGCCAATGGCCCCTGGCCCTAGCATAGATGACTTTTTCTTGTGATAACCGATGGATAGATAGATGATTCACTTACTTCGACAAAATGTATTTGTTGTAAGTCACTTTGGATAAAGGCGTCTGCTAAATGGCAAGGATGTAAATGGCGAAAAATGTGAATGTTAAAGGTATGGAGGTGGCCTTACCCCATCCAGAGCCTCTTCGAAGCAGTAGAGCCAGTACTCCCGGGCCAGGGCGTCCTCCGTCAGGTCCATGGTGTCGGGGATGTAGGAGGAGGCGTCCTGGAGCAGAGGGAGGTTCACCAGCTGTCTCTCCAGGCGGTCCATCTCCAACATGTCAAACTGGAGGGACAGACAAGACACACGGACATGAACACCAACACACACCAACACACACACACACACACACACACACACACACACATACACACACACAAACACACACACACACACACACACACACACACACACACACACACACACACACACACACGACTGGACTCACTGCATGACTCAAGCACTCGTCAAAGGTCCAACTCCTTCTATGTCAACATGATCATTTCTACTTTCAGCTTTCAGGTTAATGAGCTAACGACAGTATTGTGTATCAAGACCCAAGTACACACTGTTATTGCAGTCCCAGTTATTGCAGTTATTATTGTGTACACACACACCCGCTAGGGATGGACGGTTTCCAATTATTGAAACCGAAAAACCGTCAAAGACTAAAACCGCGGTTTTCCGGTTAACCGAAAAACGACCGAAAAACGAAAAAAATAAAAATAAAAAAGAGAGCGACAATTTCAAATAATTGAGCCCTACTGCTACAATACACTCATGTCGAACACCATTAAAACACCGTAAGCACAGTCGCAACACATTTAGGCTACTTAGTTTCACAAATATAAGTGGAAAGGCAGACTTTTGTAAGCTACACCATACATGAAAACACATGAACACTTAACACACCAGCTCCGCTGATCCAGGGTGCACGCCTGCACGGAAGATCATCTCTTGGAACAGCGTCTTCATTGAATGAACTGCTTTCTCAATATCTTGGTTCTTAGACAAAGTTTCAGCTGCTGCTCAATGTATTTAAATATTTGAATACTGCTCAATAATCACTGAAATATTAGACTTAGAATTATGCAGTGAACATACTTAAAGCTTTTCATAAAAACCACATGCCGCGAGACTGACTCGTCCTGAACTGTCGTAAGTCAATCAACAAAGAATGCCCCATCAAAATAAAAGTGCCCATGGTAGAGCTGTCAAAATAGAGCTTTCAAAATAAATGTACTAATACAGATAGAGATAAATACAGAACTACCTTTGCGTCACTAAGTGACCGCGTATCTTCTGAGACATGCGTTCTGTCATCACTTTCAGTAGCGCCTTCACACACAGTGGTGCTGTGCACAAACACTCTTGATCCGTATAGCTCTTGTTTTATTATATTGTGGTTTAGTAAATACTGCACTTGGAGTTACATTCAATGCATGATTTGTGCTATAGAACATAAATAAAGTTTGATTGATTGATTGATATCAAATCAAATCACATTTTATTTCTATAGCGCATTTCTCACAAAAGTGACCCAATGCGCTTTACAGAGAGCAGCGAAAATGATCTTATTAAATGTAAGCGAGTAATTGTAAAAAACCTTTCCTATCTACCAATAACTGAAGGCAACTATCTTTCCCATAGAGTGATTCGTTACCCTTAAATATAATCCCAATTAGATATTAATCCTCAGTTATTCTTCACAACTGACCAAACCTCTCACTCATTGCGCGGCAGATTCAGACTGTATCATTGTTATTTTCACACACGACAAACATGTGACATGTTCCAGTTTTATTCTTTGAACAACATAGGGAAAGAAAAAAAATAAAAAAAATAAAAAATCCGGTTTCAGACGGTTTTGATAAAAAAACGTTTCTATTTTTATGAACCCCGGTTTTCGGTTTAACCGAAAAACCGTCCATCCCTAACACCCGCCCCCACACCTCAAACCTGTGAAACTGTATCCCCTCTCACACAGACCTGTCGAAGCAGCGCAGTGAGTGTGTTTAATGGTGCGGTCACTCAGTCACTACCTCCTAAGTGTTTGTAGCTACGAAGCTAGCATCCTGAGAAGCGACACCTAAAAGACTTTGCTCAGACCACTACACACAGGCAAGGCGTGGGTGGGGAGTACTTACAACAAACTGAAGGACACGGTTAGGTAAACAGAGGTAAGATACGGTGGATATGAAGAGGAGGAATGAGAAAGAAAACCATGTTAGATTGGAGACTGGAGACGGATGAACGACGCTGGCAGACATGGCGGACATGAAAGGACAGCTGCTGTGACATTTCAACTGAAAATATCCAAACCACAATTATCTCCGAAATCTGATAAAAAGAGAGTGTGTGTGTGTGTGGGGGGGGGGGGTAACTATAATAATGGGGCCATGTTTCTTGCCTTGCCATGGCTTTTGGAAAGTGTCCCAATCCAAGTGCAACGTAATTATGGTGTACTTCAATAACACTGGGTTAAGTCTCTAGCTTGTTGAAAACATTGCTGCCGCTGATATATAATAATAATAATAATCATAAACAAACATCAATAATATATAAATATAAAAACACATCAAAATGAAGCGACAGCCGTCACAGAGAGAGCTCCTACATTATATTCACTCGTTTTTAGAGCCAGAATGTCTTCTGGGACATAGTGTTGATGCAAACAATGCCCGCCACATGGGACGGGTTCTAATGCTGCAAGGCTCAGGGGAAGGAGAGGACGGTCAACGGAACATCAACGTGTGGGTTATGAGCACCCCCCGGTGGTAGCGCAGGGGTTTACGCTTTTCTTTTCGAGCTGTACTTACCGTTCCACTGCGTGCACGTTGCATGGGATTAAGGTCAGGAGACGTACTCATCAGACCAGAGCTCCCAGCATAGTTCTCCCCCCAGCTGTACTGGTTTGGATCTAGAAGAAGAAAAAAGAAAAAAAAAAGAAAGAAAGAAAGAAAAAAAAGATGACGTTAACTAGAGGAGAACTCGAGGTCCTCTGTGGCGCTTAGGTTGTGAGTTCAATTCCCACTGGGACCATATATACTGAAACATGTATGCACTCGCAAGTCGCTTTGGATTAAAAAGCGGAAAAGTTAAGTGCTAAGTGGCATATATTATTATTATTATTATTA
The DNA here is from genome assembly GCF_963989245.1 of Nansenia antarctica. Lineage (NCBI taxonomy): Eukaryota > Metazoa > Chordata > Actinopteri > Argentiniformes > Microstomatidae > Nansenia > Nansenia antarctica. The sequence continues at coordinate 22,722,933 of NC_137685.1, read as the reverse complement.
CATAAATGCTAAACCAGCCTAGGGTGTAATAAGGCTCGGCGGTGCCGTTTACTACGACCAAACTGAAGCCGTCAGAGGAAGAGATCGTTTGTGTGATGCAAAGACGGAAGGTGACGTCTCGACTTACTGTCCTGCTCCGCTCCCTTGAGGAAGGCTCCGATGGCGCCCAGATATCCTTCATGTCTGAGGAACAACGCCTGAACTTCACCCTGCAAACAACACGGCTACAATTATAGGGAGTAGAGCTGCGGCCAAAACGCAAATCGATAGAGCTGAATATTGCTATATTTTTTTTTTTCCATAAGACTATCAGTTATTCAGCCCTCGCATCAAGATTCAAGACTTTTTCTTTTTTTTGGGGGGGGGGGGGTCGATTTGTTCCCTGAGTTATATCAATGATGTATAGCATACATACTGTACTAGTGTACAGACTACCAAAGTGGTACACACAACACAAGTTTTCTGTTAAATTTTCAGTAAATCTATGTAGTGCCACAAAGTATCTCCCTATGTTTTGGATTGCAATGTACTGCAATAGTAATGCCATTGTGACACGTTACACAATCAGATGTCTGTGTCATTCTGATAACTGTGAGAGGAGGAGGGTACAAGTGCTAGTTCCTGGACGTCCCACGTCCCTCTCGGTGCATCCTAGTGTTCCATTTCCAATCTCGCCTCTCGGGACATATTCCCTGTCGTGTTACGCACCCAGTTCAGTGCTAAATCTAGATCCCACGAAACGGTCACACATAGTGAGACAGACAGACGGACGGACGGATAGATCCATCTTTAAATATCCAGCACCTGGACAAAGACGGTTAGGAGCTGTACCGGGCCGACCCCAACCATACCATGCTGGCTTGGACATTTTTCGTTTCTTTTTGTCCTTTCCAGCACTGTTACTCTGTTGGATGTGGAATCAGGCCAGCCCAGAGCCATGCAGGCCACAGCTCAGCTCTTAACACTAGAACAGCCGTGCCTTTTTACCTACGAAAAGAGCCACGTCTTTTCCAATGCTAAGCTGCTATTTACACACAACGACCACTAGTTGGCCGCTTGTAAATTAGCCTGCTTCCTGCACAGAACAACTGCAAAATAGCTTTATGCTAGCTTATCCTGATGTGATTTTGAAAATGTAAGGATACTGGGTGGTAGAACGCACATATCTAGGAAAAGTCATGAAAGGAGGGTCCTGAAATTTGATCGAGTGCAAAGATATAAACATTTGTTTTACTCACTCATGGCTGATTAAGTGTTAAAAGAGTTATGCTATGGAAATGCTGACAGAGTAGAGCTCTCGAGGCCTTGCCTTGGTGAAGAAGTTGATGCTGTAGGTGATGGTGTGCATGGTGACAGGGTGTCCTCGGATGAAGAACCCCCCGAAGTAGACCCTGGTGAGGTTGTGGAGCTTGGCGTACAGGCAGGCCAGCTGCCCGATGTCGTTGCTGATCATGTGGAGCAGACTCTTAGCCATGTCTTCTTTAGAGAACTCTAACACGGAGGACGGAAACTCAACAGGTGAACATACAGATAACACGGCATGGCCTCGTGTGTATCTGGTTCTAACAGAACAAACATTTACATAAAAGACATGCAATTCCCCCCCCCCCCCACCCCGATGTTAGCGGCTACAACATTTAGGTTGATGATTTATGACAGATTGTGGACTAGGCTTCGTCAGGGAAACGTGAATGGCGAAACAGAATGAGAGGGAGAGGGACAGGGAGAGGGACAGGGACAGAGACAGAGACAGAGACAGAGACAGGGAGAGGGACAGAGACAGAGACAGGGACAGGGTCAGAGACAGAGAGAGAGAGAGAGAGAGAGAGAGACAGAGAGAGAGAGGGACAGGGACAGGGAGAGGGAGAATGAGAGGGAGAGGGAGAGGGAGAGGTACAGGAGAGGGAGAGAGTAGTCTCCATGGCTGCCTGCCATCTCTACATTTCTCAACAGTTACAGTATGAAGCCCAGAGGGAAACAAGGCCACATAACAACTAGGTGAGAGGTCAACAGTTAGTGCCTTGTGTTGCACAAGGAGACATTGTGATGGCTCAGCTATGGGAGATAGTCAAGGCCTTGAGAAATTGGTTACGGGGCCAAACCAGAGGAGTCAAAAGTACTGCCAGGCCTCTTACTTCACCTTTGTCAGCAGTGGCAGATTTCCCAAAGCTGCTGGCAATAAGGTCCCCAGTCATACCCAAGGAGCCATAGGATCCCCCGTAGATATCCTTCACCAGCATGTCCACACTGGTGTGCTGCCCCCTGGAGGCCAGCTGTAGAAGCTCATCAAACCTCTGGAAGAGAGAGAACACACACACACACACACACACACAAGTGAGACACACATTTACAGAGGGTAATAACATAGACGCATAAAAAGAGAAGGTTATAGTCCGAGACAAATATGTGCCTTCTGAAACACACTAGGCACACATACTGTATTTACATGCACAAACAAATGCACAGACACAAATAGAAGTTACATATAGGCAAATGTAGGCACGCGTGCACACACACACACAGACACACACACACACACACACACACACACACACACACACACACACACACACACACACACAGAGAGAGAGAGAAAATAACAAATAGCTTCTGTGTTTGGTTTTTGAAGTTAACTAGCAAGCAGTCAAGCATTATGTCCATCAGAAAATAATCTATTACAAAAGGTGGGTTTTAAATGATTAGTTTTTTAAGGGGGCTTTACCGTTGTTTTGGTGAGTAAAGCGCCGAGACCCCAGAACGTGCCCCCTCCTATGGAGCTTCCTCCGATGCGCTCAAACTTATCCTCAGACTCAACCTGTTTGGGAAGACAGAGAGCTTGCCTGGTGAGGGTGGGGTGGGGCAGCGAAATGCATACAGGCCACATGTGCCTCAGGGGTTGTTTACCTTGACGATGGACACTCCGGAGCCTATGTTGATGAGCAGGTATGGGAAGATGTCATGCTGAGTGTTCTGGAATCGGAACTCCGAGTCGGCGTGCCTGGCGTAGACGAACGCCTCGTGGGGGATGTTCCTCAGCACAAAGTTGCATCCCTTGATCAGGCAGGTCATCTCATCCTCCTTGTCCACCCTGACACAGTGACAGACATGTAAATAAGTCCCATTTCGAGAAGAAAAAACCTGTACACGGTTCGTGACATTTCAAACACACAGCATCAAGTAAAAAGGTACTTTCATCTTACAAATATGGAGACAGAGAATGTGTGTGTGTGTGTGTGTCTTCAAAGGTGCTAGAACAGACACAGTGTTCACTGAGTTTTTCGAGCAATGAGCGAACTCACTTGAGCTTCAGTTTCTTCTCGATAAGATCTTTAAATTTGTACGCCCCTCCGCCGGTGGCTTTGAGGACTTTGGTGTCCGTGTTGACCAGGTGGTCTTTGATGAAGTCCAGGCAGGTTTCTATGTATGCGTTTTCAAACTTGATGAAGTGGAGGCGAGCTGTGATCTCCTCCTGCATAGAGATCTCATAGAGGGGGTCCCCCTCCGACTCCTAAGAGAAAGGGGCCACAGGTCAAGAGGTCAGGGTCTCGCCCAGGCCTGCACAGCACACACTCACAGTCCGAAACCTTAGATTTCTAAATCACTTGAATTGTTTTCATAGAAATGAAAGTCTTTCACAAGACAGAAGTTTCAGATACTCCTAGTAGTGCTCTACTTTCACAAGGGCCGCTTGTTTGACCATGTACTGAACAAGCAAGCGAGAGAAAGAGCATGACGTGTTGGTTTTTCCAACCCTAGAGGTCTAAGTACTGCAATCACACTGCATAGCTGTCCGTTTGAGCAGTAAATCGTTTTAGCCTCCCAATTGACCACCGACATAGATATGCTATTGTGGCTGGGGGGGAAACGGCTTAGAGAAAGCTCCCAAAACGTTGGACAAAAATCAAATATCCTAAGTTAGTTCGGAAAAGCTGCAGATGTGTATCATGTTCTTTGCACACGTTTAAAGGTCTCGTGGTTTGAAAGGACATGATTGTGTGATCAGCTGGCTGCAGATACTATTATGACTGATGGTGTGTTATTCATTTGTGGCCTTGAATGGCAAACATTATAACGGTTAGTATATAGCACAGTCCTCCACGGGCTAAGTATAGCCTAACTAAGGGAACTCATTCACTCATTCTGTGAACATTTCAAGCCTGCAAACTGCGACACTTTAAATGAATGTGCAATAACACTATGTGCAATATGACAACCCTCGTGTACATAAGGTTCAGAGATAGGAAATGTTAGGATATGTATAGCATAGCATATAGTACAGCACAGTGTTTTATTTGTATAGTATAGTATAGTGGACAGTGTACATAGCCTTTATTTATGTAAACCAGCTCTTTTCCCTTCTTGTTTTTTTTTCCTAGCACCAGGGGAGCCCCCCCTCCCAAATGTCGTTGTATGGTACCTGTACTGTATTAATGACAATAAAGACCATTCATTCACACACAGTAACATCAGCTATACCTTTAATGAGTGGTCGAATGACCTGACTTTGGCTACTTTGTGTTGCACAGTGGAGTAATAAGCCAGCTTCGTCAGAGATCCACCTGGCAACAAACAAAAAAAGCACGCACGCACACACACACACACACACACACACACACACACACACACACACACACACACAGTGTTGTTTTCAGTTAGTCACGTGACAAAACAAACACGCTTGTTGACAGATCAGCAAAGCGTACACAGGCTAGGCTCGGTCAATGCAACCTTTTGTCTGTAAGTTAATTCACATTTTACAGTGGAAATTGGTAGCTTGCTGGGTTAAATGACACTGGACAAACAAGCTAGTCTTGTTCTCAGTAGCTTGCTGCTAGCTCTGTGCCTGCAATCAGATCTGTACTGTCAAAGTAGCTAGCCTGGCTACGCTAGCTAAAGTGCAAGCTGTGTTCAAACAGAGATGACTGAGAATGGGTAAGTCGGTATAACCACGTTACCTATGTCTATAGCGAACATCTTTGCATTTTCCAGATTCCGAAAGATCTCGTCGGGGGGGAGAGTGATGCTTTTGTCCATGCTGTGACTGCTGCTGCCGTCCACCCGATGATCACATTCCGCCATAGTCAGTATGTGCTGAGGCAGGATCTCTCTGTGCACGCCTGGTGCCTGGGTCCTAAAGCAGGATCTCTCTGTGCACGCCTGGCGCCTGGGTCCTAAATCCCACCTGATGAACAGTATGAAGTTAGATATGGGACTTTAATCGTGAGGTTGTAGGTTCGTTTTGTGCTCTTGTATCTTGAGATTTGCACTTGTAAAATAAATATTTGCACTTGTATCTTGAAAGTTGCACTTGCGGATTTGATTTGAGAACTTGTATAATAAATATGTGCACTTGTATCTTGAAAGTTGCACTTGTAAAATAAATATTTGCACTTGCAGATTCGATTTGAGAACTTGTACAATAAATATTTGCAGTTGTATCTTGAAAGTTGCACTGGCAGATTCGCGACTTTCGCTGCTCGAGTTTAGTCCCATTTCTTGCAGTCGGCTTGGGACAAAACAAATCTGTGACTTGTAAAGCCGGATGTGAGAGCGCAGGGAAGGGCGGGCATGCAATGATTGATTGACCAATCACAAGAGAGCATTTTCGAGTGGGCATTGAGTGATTGACTGCAGTGATTGACCAATCACAGAACATTTTCGAGGCTTGACGGAAAGCTCAGTCCAAGGCATCACACTCCTCAGGTAAGTGTAGCTCTAGCTAGCTATATAAATTGTTTCTTTGAAATGTAACTCTCTAACCATATCAGTATTGTGCCTCGCTTGTTTTTTTTCTTTCATCTAAATACATGTGGAAGCTCATGACCTTCATGTAAGCTAGCTAGCTAGCTATGATTGTTGATAGTAGTGGTTTGATTGTGATTGCGCTAACTTAGCTAGCGTAGAGCTACTGTTGTTTAACTAACCCTACAAGCGTTTTTTCAAAAAATACGTTTATGCTTATGTTAGCTAATGATATGTCAATTTCTGAAAACTTGCAATCTATGGTAATGCAAGTGGCTACATTGATCTTTTTCAGGTAGAAAACTGATATTGAAACAGATCTCCTCAGCTGCGTCAGACAAAGCTGCCCACAGAACCACACAAACTAGCAGTGGTTTACACAGTTCTCCCACAGTACGTCAGCCCATGGGCACTCTAGCTGGGGCAAGTGGTGCCCTGGGGGTTGGCCAGCCTGTTAGAGCTAACACTGCAGCAAGAAATGCAACGGTAGGTAATTGTGTAGTCAAACTCCCATTCATTTGACTATATACATGTTTATATTCACATCCTCTAAGTGTCACCTGTTGTTCAACGTTTTCTGATCATTGCCATATTGTTCTATTTTAGGTTGTTCTATTCAACATTGTGGCTTACAGAGGGGGGAGACGAGGATGAGAGAAATACCTGTTGCAATTATATGCAGAATTGCATGTTACCTGCGGCAGTTTGTGGAGACAGGTATATGTTTATACTCTCCCCATTGTGTTCATTTACGTCCTATAGGTTTATTAGCTTATTATTGAGGATATTGACACCAATGTTGTGAGTGTTTTTAAAGCAACATTGGTAGTAACTTTGGAAGGACCTTCAATTGTACATACTCATGTTCATGAATTGTTGCAGTCCTATTAGATTTATGTATTTGCATAGGTTTTGGAAACAGTCTACATTTTTACTTTCATTGTTTCAATATTTCTTAACCATTTGCAATACCTCAGGATCTACTAAAGCAGCTGGTGAAATCCTGGGTGGGCTGGGAGCTGCTGCCCATGAAGGAGATGCAGGTGGAGGTGGTGCAGTCTGAGAATCCGACTTCGTTCACTTGCTTCCGCATCCTCCGCTTGCTGGCTCATTACACTAGCTACAACCAATTCTACAACCATACCACAACACATTCCAAATGTGTGTTTGTAAAGTAGTGTTTTAATAACTAGGTAGCAGTGGGGATTACACACCCAATCCATTGCATTGCAGTATTTTGGCTTGACTGGCGAGTGTGATTTTCAACAACGTTGAAATCTATTTCCATGTTGCAAAATAACGAAGATTGGTTGCCGACTTGTTCCCCCTTTCACCAGCCACTGTCAATGGTTGAATGTAAATGCAATTGAACTGTACTAATATATCCTATTCTTAATCCTAATCCTATTCACATGTCAATGTGTGTTAATGAAAATAAATGTTTTCTCCCCCCTATAACACTGCATCTTTGGACTTAGTCTGAGTCCCGTGTCTCTTGCTTGCAAGCAATAACAGTCAGTATTCATATTGTGGTGTGACAAGACTTTATTTCTTGAACCTCAAGAGCCAAAACTGCAGAGTTGTTAACCCTAGACTTCTACCAGTGTATAATGCTGTATAAACATTTCAAAGATTTTGGGTGCAGGCCATCTGATGTACTTGAAAAAGTGCATCATATACTTCATGTATATCTGCCTGCCTGACACTGCACTAAGGACCACCAGCTCCTGAGAGCAGACAAACTCCAGGTAGTCCAAATCCAATAGGACACGGTCCAGCCAACCTGGTGTTCCAAGTCATTCCTGAAAAATACAATTTGAGTTACTAAAAAACTGGACAACGGTAGTCCTTGATATTCTTTCTTCATACAAAAATGCAAATGTTAGCAGCATAATCAGCACAATCACTCCACTTAAATATTGAAACATGCTATCACAAGACCCTACCATAATGTTATAACGCTCACAAACATTGATTGAAGTAAAATATGTAGCTAATGTTTTATGAGTTCACATTGTAATAAATAAACACAATTACATTTGATTGTTCAATCACATTATTTGCTAGATGGATAGCTTACATTACTGGTCATGAACTAGCTAGCATAAACTAGGTAAGTGACCATTCAGAGGGACTCTTCCACATGTATTTCGATGAAAGAAAACAAGTAAAGCATAATATTGATAAGGTTTAGAGAGTTACATATTATTATTTATATATATATATACACTGTATATATATATATAGCTAGCTAGAGCTACACTTACCTGAGGAGTGTGAGATCATGCCTTCGTAGGTGAGACCACTGGACTGATCTTTCGAAAATGTTCTGTGATTGGTCAATCACTGCAGTCAATCACTCAATGCCCACTCGAAAATGCTCTCTTGTGATTGGTCAATCAATCATTGCATGCCGCCCTTCCCTGCGCTCTCACATCCAGCTTTCAGATTTGTTTTGTCCCAAGCCGACTGCAAGAAGTGGGACTAAACTCGAGCAGCGAAAGTCGCGAATCTGCCAGTGCAATTTTCAAGATACAACTGCAAATATTTATTGTACAAGTTCTCAAATCGAATCTGCAAGTGCAAATGTTTATTTTACAAGTGCAACTTTCAAGATACAAGTGCACATAGTTATTATACAAGTTCTCAAATCAAATCTGCAAGTGCAACTTTCAAGATACAAGTGCAGATATTTATTTTACAAGTGCAAATCTCAAGATACAAGTGCACAAAACGAACCTACAACCTCACGATTAAAGTCCCATATCTAACTTCATAGATCTCTCTCTGCACGCCTGGTGCCTGGGTCCTAAGTCCCACCTGATGAGCAGGATCTCTCTCTGCATGCATGATGCCTGGGTCCTAAATCCCACCTGATGAGCAGAGCTGACGGTGCGCTTTTGCGGTGCAGCTTCTCGGTTCGCTTTTTCTATTCGCCCTATTGCGGTTCAATTTACATGTTTTAGACAACAATCCCGCTAATGGGTCTTTGTGATTGTGAAAGTCTCTCGATGAGATAACACTTGATAGCTATTGGTGTTGTGTTCTTTCCTCCTGCACATCATAAGTAATTGACAGGGGAACGAAGCTATAAACAGATCCGCGAAATAGAATGTGTATCCGGATTAACCGAGGGGTCAACGAATTAGAACCGAAATAGAATAGTAGTACCAGGGGGGGTATTCCATCAATGTTGCTAAACGAAAATCCAGGCTTATTTTCTTGCAAATCAACCCGGATTTTTGTATTAGTCTTGTGAAATGTATCAAAATAAGCCTGGATTTCCTTTTAGCAACGTTGATGGAATACCCCCCCCTGGTACTACTATTCTATTTCGGTTTTAATTCGTTGACCCCTCGGTTAATCCGGATGATACACATTCTATTTCGCGGATCTGTTTATAGTTCCCCTGTCAATTACCCCCCCCCCCCAGAAATGTGGATTATGGTTTCCCTGCCAGATGCTACAGAGAAAAAAAGCCAAAATCAGGGGGGTATTCCATCAACGTTGCTAAAGGACAATCCAGGCTTATTTTGATAAATCCTGTGAGATTCATAAACAAATACAGCCTTATTTTGAGTCTCGTGAGACAACACCTTTTCCCTGGATAGCCAGCGAACTTCAAAGTGATACAATACCTGTACATCATGGGTCGGCAACAGGCCATATGTTGGCCCACCAGCAATAATATTTGGCCCGGAAGATTATTTCGAGATTAAAAAAAAATAATAATGTTTTAACAATATCAGAACGACAGTCCCACATATAGGCTATAATGTACGAATAGAGAATCTACCCCTAACTGAAGAATGCTTATTGTACTTAGGGTTAGGCCTATCCATGTTGAGAGTGAATAACAGGCACAGACAATCAGGCAGCGGGGTGCACTGACACTGAATCCCTCATTGTGAATCAATAAGTAGGTGGACAACGACGCATGGTGCTGAAATAGCCGACATGCGGTGTGTGGTGTGAAAAAAATAACGCAAGCTCAGTAAATCATTCAAACGTAAGGTTTACTTATATGTGACTGTGACTGCACCACACATGTGAACAGTAACAAAGCAAATGCAGTTTAATTTTATGAAAAACATTGACAACAAAATCGGCACAAAAAAAGCTGAATCCGCTTCATCATGGAGGACGAGGGGTGGTGGTGCATAGGCTTATATGCTCCTGAAACGACAGAGCAAACACGCTACATAGAGCTCCAGTAGTTGACTTCACGCAACCTGGAAATCCGAGTAATGGTCCTTAACGCCACCATTTTGGCAGAGTAGCGTCTCTAGTAGTAGTAAGTTCCGTTATTAATAATTAATTTTGGAGCAAATTTTCGCCGATTTCACTGCATAGTGGACATATTCTCTTGCCGGAGGATCTCTTGCAGTTAAGTAGCCCGGTTTGATCTCAGATACATTTGCAGAAGGCCGGCAAATAGCGTTAGCATTAGCTAACGTCAGTCTTAAGCCCAATTTATACTTCTGCGTAAAATCTACGCCGTAGATTGACGCGCACCTCTCTAAAAATGTAACTACGCGGCAGTGCCTACGCAGACCGTAAGCACTGTGATTGGTCCGCTTGGTAGCACATGATTCCGACATGATTCCGACTCTCCCGTAGGCCAAAATGCGGAAGCCATGACAGAAATGTCATTTACTTTTTCTGTAATTACTTATTAATAAAGATTTGAAAAATTATAATAACCATCTTATTATCTTAGTTTAATATCTTTTCAATGCATTATAGACATTTTCTTTACAACAAGCATAACAAAAATGCCGCTATGAGTACACCGTTCCAACATCTGCCATCTAATCTGCCATCTAATACTGTACCAGGAGCTTTGTACAAATACATCCTGCCTTTATTTTGGAAAGAGATTGTGTTTACATTTGATCCATTTAATTTGTATTGCATAGAAACAGACAAGATGTGTCTATCAAATATGACAGATACAATATGACATAAGGGCCAAAACATTGTTTATCAATAAAATACTACAATAAAATGACACTCATACATGATTAAGATTCCTAACTAATATCATCAATGTTTCATTTCTGAAGCAACTGGAAGTAAACATGTATATGTGTCTAATGTGGAATCACAACAATCTTGAAAATATAGAACACAAAATAAAACATAAAAAAAGGTTCCATAATAATTTCGTCAACTGGAGGGCCACCAATTGAGTTTTACTGTTCTATACAGGGACACCGATCCATGCCTCAACCTAAACCCTGGGTAGAGGGGCTCAGTGAATGTGGTTCTGAGTGTGAACAGGAGGGTCAGTCTGTCAGAGGAGACGCTGTAGAAGGACAGAGTGCCGGCCGGCCAGTCCAGATACACTCCTACTCTGCGGGAGGAGGTTTTAGGTAGACAGATTGTAATATCATTGTTCCAGATGGTGTAACAATCATATGAGCACTCCAGGCTCCAAGATTTGTCATTGTGTCCCAGCCCAGAGTCTTCACCCTCTCCTTTCCTGTTGATTCCTTTATAAGCCACTCCTATAGCAGGGTTACCCCAACCACTCCACTCTACCTCCCAGTAACAGCATCCAGTCAGACCCTCTCTACACAGCACCTGTGACCAGTGGTCAAACCTCTCTGGGTGATCAGGATACGGCAGCTCTTTTCCCACCCATGTCACCTTTCTGTTCTCCTCAGACAGAGAGAGGGGTCTGTGTGCTGTGTTTGGGTCCAGTGTGAGCTTACAGGCATCTGATGAGGAAGACCATTCAAGTTATTGTTAGTTCACACAAAATAATGTCTGGCTGGCTAGTAGGGATGTAACGACGCATCGCGATGCAGTTAATTATCGATACAAATCTGTGAGATGAAAAATGAATCGCAATATTTGTTTCGGACAATGCGAGGAATGTGGATGTTGCAGTGAGAGAGGCCGGGCTAGAACCACATAATAACACCACATTATAGTTTTGGCCACACATTAAACTTGGCCACCGAAGCGGTTGACTGTACCCGGCATCAGCCGCTTGCTGGGTCAGGTGAGGCAGGTTGCAGCCTTCTGCCACGAGGCTTCTAACTTATCCTAGAATGCTTTTTGTGAATGTCTTGTAGCTAATAGTGTTGTGCAATTTAAAACATGCAGAGCTACATTTTTTGTGCCCATGACACTTTATTGCGACACTTTACATGCCAGACTAGCTAGCTCGCTTGAATAAAGTTTGATGTGTCTTTGGTATTGAAAGGTGGAGGGAAGCTGTCATGCTGGTTATCTATCCATGTTGTTGGGCTTTAAGGTTAAACTGTTATTGCTGTAGCTCGCTGCACTTGTCTTGCAATGCTGTTGTGGAAGTGTGCATTGTTGGTGATGTGTTGGTGTGTTATTGTAAGTGTACAGCTAAACTAGCTAGCTACATGGACATTGGGAATCCAGTTGAAGAAGTGATTCTGCATGCAGGGTCATCATCAAAATGTAAACAATGGGGGAAATGCTTTTTAACATGCAAATAGATAATTTCTATGACCTGTCTTCAGTTGTTCTTAAGGAACAACATATCAGCAGCAATAGTTTTTTAAATATAATTTGAGTCTAGCCGAACACATCCCATATGTCAGCAAAAACAATACAGTATAATAACTCCTTATTTCATTGGTTATGAAAAGGTACAAATAAGCGATTCTGAAAACACAGTATTTTGTAGTTTTTGTCTGAGAAAAAACAAACGGTTATAAATGTCTGCAATCTCGGTTTTGTTAAAAATAATTGTGAGAAAATCGTATCACGAAGCCAGTATCGTGAATCGTTTGGTATCGTGAGTTGAGTGCATCGTTACATCCCTACTGGTTAGCTTTTCATATTTCAGTAACCTACTTGTGAGAGCTTGCTGTAGAAATATACAATAAGTCATGGTATAAGCACTTTGTAACTATGCCTGAAACATCTCCTGATGTTTCTCCTCAAACATCAAAACCTACATCTCCGGATGTTTCTCCTCAAACATCAAAACTTACGTCTCCTGAGACGACATGTCAATGAGTCACCACTGTGGTCCTCGCTGTAAAAACAAAAAGGAAACATGACATTAGCATGATGAAGAGGTTACCCAAAAAGAACCCAACAACCATAAGAGAACCACCCAGAGAACCCAACAACCATATAATCTGTATTTACCTGAGTCTCTCTACTTCAGCAGGATAGAATGAGTGATTGCTTGCCAGGTTCAGGTCTCTCAGGCGGGAGGTGTTTGAGTTGATGGCGGAGGCCAATGTATCACGGCTCTCCACTGTAAGACCACATCTGTAGAGCCTAGTAAAACATGCATCATTGGATAATTTAAGTGTTCACTGGTTACTGAAACTGAACTTGTGTAAAGTACCTCTGGTGATAATATCTGTGTATCATTTAATCATGTTCTATGTCCTCTGTCATGGGATGGGAGGGTGGAGGCTGGGGATGGTGGGTGGAGGCTAGGGTGGTGGGTGGACGCTGGTGCTGGTGGGTGGAGGCTGGTAGTAGTGGGTGGAGGCTGGGGATAGTGGGTATTGGGTGGAGGCTGGGGATGGTGGGTGGAGGCTAGGGGTGGTGATGGTGGGTGCAGGCTGGGGATGGTGGGTGGAGGTTGAGGATGGCTAAGGGTGGTGGCTGGGGATGGTGGGTGGAGGTTGAGGATGGGGGTGGAGGCTGGGGATGGTGGGTGGAGGCTGGGGATGGTGGGTGGAGGTTGAGGATGGCTAAGGGTGGGGGCTGGGGATGGTGGGTGGAGGTTGAGGATGGGGGTGGAGGGTGGAGGTTGGGGATGGTGGGTGGAGGCTGGGGATGGAGGTTGGGGATGGTTGGTGGAGGCTGGGGATGGGGGTGGGACGACAAGGCAAGGCAAGGCAAGTTTATTTGTATAGCACATTTCATACAACAGGGGCAATTCAAAGTGCTTTACATGCATTATTTAAAAATACAGTAAGAGGAGCATAAGAAAATAAAAATGACAATGAATAAAAGCAAATATAAGAAGTAAATAGATAAAACATTTAATAAGACAATAGTTAATGGAAAAAAGACATTGCTAGAAGTGTTTGTGTTTAATCATAACTGGTGCAAAACATGAAGGTTTTTAGCTTTGATTTAAATATTTTAAGGGTTTGGGCCTGTTTGGGCCTGTTTTCTTCAGGGAGTTTGTTCCAGGAGCATGCAGCAGCGTGACTGAAAGCTGCTGCACCGTGTTTTGTTTTTACTCTTGGAATTATTAGCTGATTTGTCTCAGCTGACCTTAGGGACCTTGCGGGAATATAGGGTGGGAGGAGATCTGATATGTATTTTGGTCCAAGACCATTTTGTGATTTGTATGTAATTAGGAGGATTTTGAATTCAATTCTCTGAGAGACTGGTAGCCAGTGCAGGGATCTCAGGATTGGTGTAATGTGTTCAAATGTCTTTGTTTTTGTTAGGACCCTAGCAGCGGCGTTTTGGATGAGCTGCAATTTACGAACAGCTCCTTTAGATAAGCCTGTTAGTAGACCATTACACGACAACACGACAACACAAAAGTTACTCTCATTGCCAGTGCAACCAAGTCACAACTGATGAATGCTGTGTGGAGGATTAAGAGTAACCTACTTTTACACTGAAAGAAAACAAATTATTGTAATATTATTGCATTAAAGGTTATGGCCTTTACCTCATTGTCTCACTTTTAACAATGGATATGTCCCTGTTTATATTTTATATATATTAGAGTTTATATTCATAAGATTTTGATTTAAAAAAAACAAAAAAACTTTTTTTTGTTGGATGAAAGTGAAATACTGTATATTACCCAGTAAGTCTACTCACCTCAGTGTCTCCAGTTTGCAGTGTGGACTCTCCAGTCCAGCAGAGAGCAGCTTCACTCCTGAGTCTTGTAGATTGTTGTAACTGAGGTCCAGCTCTCTCAGGTGGGAGGAGTTTGAGCTGAGAGCTGAGGCCAACGCTTCACAGCATGTCTCTGTGAGGTTACAATCCTGCAGCCTGAATAAGAATTCAATAAAATAATGCAGTAAGTCCAAAACAGTTCAGTGTAGCCTACAGTAATAATTCCAATACTGATAAAAGATTGTAATCAGTGAGGTCAGGCCTTGACCTTGTTTCTTCTCTTAACACTCACTGCTCTTCTTCCAAGACAAAATACAAGACAGGAACGCATTACTAGATCAATTTCACGTGCGCTTATCCCAGTTCCAGCTTACAAAAACAACTACGGTCAGAGATACACTAAAACCTGGAATGACATCCCATATTACATTAGAGCAACAACCTCTATCTCGTCAAACATATAAACACCATCTGAGGGAAGGACACACCTGCAACCACTGACCTAACTCACATATACCATCTTACTCACTCCACTTAAGTCCTCTCCTTTGTAGTTATTGTGTAGCTGTTTATGTTTTGCTATTGTCTTGCTTCTTTGATTGTTCTTGTTTTTACTTGTTGTATTGTTATGTGATTCTGTCTTTTTGTGCTGCAGAACAGGAACCAGCTTTAACTGAGTCACAACAATCCCAATCATTTTTAACATCTTACCACATTTGAACATTTGTAATGTTACCTCTATTTAAAAAAATAATAATACAATAATAAGAAGAAAAGAATGAAAGAAAGAATATGTAGAGTAATATGTCTACTCACACCAGTGTCTCCAGTTTGCAGTGTGGACTCTCCAGTCCAGCAGAGAGCAGCTTCACTCTCCCACACAGGTTATTGTTACTGAGGTTCAACTTCCTCAGACTAGAGGGGTTTGAGCTGAGAGCTGAGGCCACCGCTTCACAGCATCTCTCTGTGAGGTTACAATCCTGCAGCCTGAATAAGAATTCAATAAAATGATGCAGTAAGTCCAAAACAGTTCAGTGTAGCCTACAGTAATAATTCCAATACTGATAAAAGATTGTAATCAGTGAGGTCAGGCCTTGACCTTGTTTCTTCTCTTAACACTCACTGCTCTTCTTCCAAGACAAAATACAAGACAGGAACGCATTACTAGATTAATTTCACGTGCGCTTATCCCAGTTCCAGCTTACAAAAACAACTACGGTCAGAGATCAAGTTCACACTAAAACCTGGAATGACATCCCATATTACATTAGAGCAACAACCTCTCTCTCATATGTCAAACATATAAACACCATCTGAGGGAAGGACACACCTGCAACCACTGACCCAACTCACATACCATCTTACTCACTCCACTTAAGTCCTCTCCTTTGTAGTTATTGTGTAGCTGTTTATGTTTTGCTATTGTCTTGCTTCTTTGATTGTTCTTGTTTTTACTTTTTGTATTGTTATGTGATTCTGTCTTTTTGTGCTGCAGAACAGGAACCAGCTTTAACTGAGTCACAACAATCACAACCATTTTTAACATCTTACCACATTTGAACATTTGTGTTACCTCTAACAAATGTTACCTCTATTTAAAAAAAAACAACAACAATAAGAAGAAGAAAAGAAAGAAAGAATAAGTATAGTAAACGTGCAATACTGTATTACCCAGTATGTCTACTCACACCAGTGTCTCCAGTTTGCAGTGTGGACTCTCCAGTCCAGCAGAGAGCAGCTTCACTCTCCCACACAGGTTATTGTTACTGAGGTCCAACTTCCTCAGACTAGAGGGGTTTGAGCTGAGAGCTGAGGCCACCGCTTCACAGCCCTTCTCTCTGAGGTTACATCCCTGCAGCCTTCATAGAAAAATACAACAGATGTAACAGTACGGTAAGTGTTGATAGCAGAAAGCTTTTTTTCTCCCCAGTTTTTTATTGAGATACTCACATGGCTGTTTGTGAGACTCGGAACACTGGCAGTAGCCTCAGGAGACCCTCCTCTGATCTGGAGTAACGGCTGAGGTCAAATTCATCCAATTTGTCTTCACCAGTCATCAACACAAAGACCAGAGCTGACCACTGTGCAGGTGAGAGTTTGGGCCCTTTGTGACCTCCTGAGCACAGGTATTCTTGGATCTCCTCCACTAGAGAATGGTCATTCAGCTCATTCAGACAGTGGAACAGATTGATGCACCTCTCTGGAGAGGGATTCTCCCTGATCTTCTCCTTGATGTACTTGATTGTTTCCTGATTGGTCTGTGAGCTGCTTTCTGGCGGTGTCAGAAGGCCTCGTAGGAGATTCTGATTGGACTCCAGTGAGAGGCCAAGGAGGAAGCGGAGGAACAGGTCCAGGTGTCCATTCTCACTCTGCAAGGCCTTGTCTACTGCACTCTTGTGGAGGCTGATGGCTGCTGTCTGTCTGATTGTGGGTGGTGTGTTCATAGGACTGGTATTGCTGTCGTTGAATGTGACGAACACAGCAGCAAGAAACTCCTGAACACTCAGATGCACAAAGCAGTACACTTTCCCTCGGTGCAGTCCAATCTCCTCCCTAAAGATCTGTGTGCACACTCCTGAATACTCTGCTTCTCCAATGTCAATGCCACACTCTCTCACTTCCTCCTCATAGAAGATCAGATGTCCCTTTTCCAGCTGTTTGAAGGCCAGTTTTCCCAGTGACAGAATGATCTCTTTGTCCCAGAGAGAATCTCTGTCATGGTCTCCAGGATACTTCACATTCCTCTGTACGATCTGAAACACCAGGAAGTGTGTGTACAACTGTGTCAGAGTCTTGGGCATCTCTCCTCCCTCTTCACCCAACAGTCTCTCCAGAGTAGTGGCTGAGATCCAACAGAACACTGGTATGTGGCACATGATGTGGAGACTCCTTGATCCCTCAACATGTGAGATGATTCTGTTGGCCATGTTTTCATCACTGATTCTCTTCCTGAAGTACTCCTTCTTCTGTGGGTTGTTGAACCCTCGTACCTCTGTCACCCGGTCAACACACTCAGGAGGAATCTGATTGGCTGCTCCAGGTCGGGAGGTTATCCAGAGGAGAGCAAAGGGAAGCAGATTCCCCTTGATGAGGTTTGTCAGCAGCACGTCCACTGAGGTTGACTCTGTGACATCACAACATCTCTTGTTGTTCTGGAAGTCTAGAGGAAGTCGACACTCATCCAGACCATCAAAGACAAACACAACTTTGTATTTGTCATAGTTGGAGATTCCTGATTCTTTTGTTTCCACATAGAAGTGATCGAGGAGTTCCAACAAGCTGTAGTTTTTGCCAATGCATAAATTCAACTCTCTGAAAGGGAGTGAAAATATGAACTGGATATCCTGATTGGCTTCTCCTTCAGCCCAGTCCAAAATAGATTTCTGCACAGAGATTGTCTTTCCAATGCCAGCGACTCCCATGGTTAACACATTTCTGATTGGGGTGTCTTGTCCAGGTGAGGGTTTGAAGATGTCGTTGCATTTGATTGGTCTCTCTTCTGTAGCTGGTCTTCTGGATGCTGTCTCAATCTGTCTGACCTCATGTTCATTATTGACCTCTCCACTTCTACCCTCAGTGATGTAGACCTCTGTGAAGATCATATTGAGACATTTTGGGTTGCCTTGTTTAGCTATTCCCTCAAACACACACTGACACCTTCTCTTATGGTTGAGTTTTAGTTGAAGTTGGCACTCCACAGCATCTGAGGGAACAAATGATACAGAAAATATCCTTTAGTAGTCTAGTTGATCAACTTGCAAACCTTTAACCTTTGCATAATCAGTAAATACATGCATGATACAGACAATGCTCTTCCATTGACCATTTCCAAGCACAATCGAATACATTCAAGAGTATACAGTATTTGCACCACAATCCTTTACATGGTGGATATTCAGTATAACTGGCGTCTTCACTGCTTTTACTGTCTGTGTCCTTTCCTGTGTTTCTATGGTGTAGTTATTGGTGTAGTTATTGGTAGTTATTGGTGTAGCATGTATTGGCTGGGGATTAACAGACTAATAGTAGGAATCTCTTACTGTCCTCCAGTGTGTCAGCGAGCTCCATCTGGTTCATGGTTCTCAGCATGTGCAGTATGAACTGTAGAGCCCCCTTCCTGGCCCCCATCCTCTGCCTCTCATCCTCTCCATCCCCTCCCTGGTCCTCAGCATGTCCTGGGTGCAGGAGTCTGTTCTTCTGATTCTCCAGCTCCTCCTTGAAAAGGTCCACACCCTTCTGCTCAACCAGCTGGAGAAGAAATGAAAACAGCTTTGAAATGAAAGTCAATGGACAAAATACATTATACTTGTGCATATTGTTTCACTTTAGAAGACCAGCATAGTGTTAGGGTCCCCTCCTATAAGTACCTTGGGATTTGGTTAGATGAAAAGCTACATTTTAAATAGCACATTGAAAACCTGAAACTAAAGAGACCAAAACACTTCAGGAACACATCTTTCTTTTCAATGTCAATTAGAAATGATCTTGTTTGAATCCCCAGTACCTTAAAAGTTCTTGATACAGTATATCATGGTGCTTTAAGATTCATTAATAATGCTAGATCACTCACTCATCACTGTGAATGGTCTGCCATGGTGCAATGGAGCTCTCTCACTACCAGGAGGCTAAAGCACTGGTACACCTTTGTGTACAAAGCATTGATAGGGCAACTCCCTCTGTATCTCTCTTCCTTACTAGATCAGCCACTCAATCCTAGTAGTGTTACTAGAATAGTATTCACACTCGCTGCTGTCCTTGTCTGTTCCTAAGGCTAGAACTGAGACAGGGAACATATCTTTTTCCCATAATGCTCATTCATCCTCCAACATTCATCCTCCAACACGCTTCAAAGATTCTGAAGTCAGAGGAGTTAGTATCCTTGCCTGTTTTTAAGTCTCTGATCAACGACAATGTTTTTGATGCTGCAGTTGTTCTGTATTTCATAATGTGTTGGGAACTTGACATATTGTCTTTTCTGTATATTTGTATTGTTGTAACATTTCATGTACACACTGCTACTTCCCTGTTTGCCTTCTTGTCAGGTCACCCTCGAAAAAGAGGTTTTAACCTCAATGGGTCTTACCTGGTTAAATAAAGGTTACATAAATAAATACAATATTGTATTTGTTCCTACACTTTGAAGCCATTGCATGGACCCTGATTAATTCTACTGAAAATCTGATAACTCATTAGCCAAGACACACCCTCACAGCTTACAAACAAGAGCCTGGACAAAACTTTTGACTGGAAATTAATTTGACAGATGGTGGCTTTACAAATGTAAAACAAGACTCACCTTAAACACAGAGGACAGGTCAGGACCACTGGGGATCTCTGCCTCTGATCTGGGTTGGCTCCTGTGGAAATAAAACACCTTGTCTCAATGTTGGCATTGTGTCATTAATTAAAATTAAATTAAATGTCATATTCTCCTTGTTGCTTTTGGTTACTCAGAACACTTTGTATCATTCAGAGGTGTGCTCTGTTCCATAAACGTTATTAGAAGTGGAAGTGTAACCAGATTGTCCATCCATATCTCACAGATGTGTAATGATGGTTATAATTCCATTATAACCCCCATTACAACCCATTATGACCTCCATTCCAACCCCCCACGACCCCCAAGTCATCCTCTTCCATCTTTCAGTCCCGCCTTCACCAGTTAACCATCTCCCCCTCCCCTTACCATGTGTCCCCAGCACTATCTTAATTAGGCCCCTATACTTTCTTTTCTTTATTTTTTGTTTACTCAATCTTTTCAGTCTGTAAAGTGTCTTTGAGTGTCTAGAAAAGCGCTATATAAGTCTAATGTATTATTATTATTATTATTATTATTATTATAATCTTGCGTGGTGAGGCAGGGGTTCCTTCACAGGTTCTTTAGGGCATTAAAGGGATGTTAGAGGTTGTGAGGACTCGTGTGACATTACC
>NC_137685.1:22679946-22699946 GCF_963989245.1 Nansenia antarctica | reverse complement strand
TTACCACAACTATTATTTGATCAAAATGTCAATGTAATGAATATTATTTAATTTATATTATAAATATTGTAAAATAAACACGTTTTCCAAAAGAACTACGCGCACCATTAATCTCCTGTGAATGACAGTATGCCTTTGACTGCCTGCACTTCACCACCAAGACACCATGGGGCGCAGTAGAATATTGTGCAACAGCAAAAGGTTGATTAATCAGCTGTGCGGTAAACCGTTGGAACACACAGTGGACAGCTGATTAATCAATTAAACCAATAGAGTGAGACACCAGTTGCCTTTCAGGAAGTAGTGAGATTGTGCACCTAGCCTATTATTGAGAAGCAAACATTCATTCATTAGCTATACAGGAGTATATACATACAGTAGCTACCATGCCGCCCAAAAAAAGGCCACTGCTGCCGACCGGGTCATCAAGCCTAGAAAATTTCGGCTTTTTATCAAAGAAACCTGCTATGACACCTAGGGATGGGACGATTATCGTGTTTATCGTTAATCGCGATAAAAACACCCGCGATAACTTTATCGCGGAGAATTTTAATTAGTTGAATAATCGTCATAATCGTTTTTTTTTATTTTTTTTATTTTTTTATTATTATTTTTAAATGACCCAAACAATAGACACATGGGGTCCTTATCCAATGTAACATCTAGAATTAGATGAATTTTATCCACTATACCTTTCCAGTAATCATCTATATATCTACAAGTCCAAACACAATGAACAAAGCTCCCAACCTCGGTAATACACTTTGTACACATTTCCGATTTGTTATGATCCATTTTATGTCTAAGTTGGGGAGTAATCTGCAAACGTTGTAGTAGTCTAAATTGCGTTTCCTTCATCCTATTACAGATTGAGATGTCGTTTGCCGATTGCCATATTAGTGACCAAGTTGCTTCATCAGTATTAATGTTCAGGTCATTATTCCAGTCTTTGGGCGTAAATGCAGGGTTGCCTTTATCATATTTCGAAAGTGCTCTATACCCAAACCCCAGAATGCCTCTCGTCTTTCCAGCAGAGACTATCTCCTCCAGCGGAGAGGGTTGGTGACAGAGGCCAGTGTCTTTTTGGCTATTTAAAAAACTTCGTATCTGAAGGTATCTGAAAAACTCATTTCGTGGTAGGTCATATTTCTTACATAATTGGTCAAATGAAAGTACTATTTCCGTATCATATAAATGTCCGATAGTAACCATCCCTTTGCTGTCCCACCGCTTGAAACCCCTATCCGTGGCACCAGGGGAGAAGTCTATGTTGCCCCAAACTGGCGAGAGGGAGGATGTCATAATCGTATGTTATAAAGAAATAGTAATATAATTGAGATTTCTCACATGAGCCGCGCGCGAATATCGTCACAGAAATTTGTCTCGCGTGATTGTTCAGCCTGCATGGGTAACGTGACTGTCAAGTCAGCCTTGTCAGTCAGTCACTAACGTATGCTAGCCTTCTCACCATGGCTGCATCGGCCCCGTGTCCATTGCCTCACCTTTCCAGGGTTGCATGCAGGCTTCTATGCATACCTGCAACTAGTGTTCCTTCAGAGAGAGTGTTTAGTGCCAGTGGGCACATACTCACACCTCTCCGAGCACAGCTAAAGGCAGAAAAAGTGAACATGTTGACATTTTTGCACTTTAACCTATCTTGAAGCTTTCAAGTCTCTAAGCCACAAGGCTAGCACTCAGTTTGATGACAGAAAAGTGTCAGTGTTCAAGTTTTGTTTGACAGTATTTTTCCCCTTTATTTATGCAGTGATACCTTATAATTTATCATTACCTTATTTAAGATTTTATTAAAGATTTTTATTTTTGTCAAGATGTTTTTAAAATGATGTTAATGTTATTAACATGATTCAATAAAAATACAACAAAATCTAAGTTAAAGTGATTACAGTGTGTTTTATTGGCATTCAAAAAAAAAGTCTTTTTTTTTTTTTTTTTTTTTTTATTCTCGCGATAATATCGTGGATCGCGATTATTTTGCCCACGATAATCGTGACATGACATTTTCTAATCGTCCCACCCCTAATGACACCTAACGTTAGCCCTGCTGCTACTACTGTTACTGCTACTACTGCTGCTACTACTGAGGACTCTGCTACCTACTGAAAACAGACCACTTTGGTCTTTCTTGTCTCCGTAAAGGTAAGGTGGCTTTTACTTTTTACTAACCTAATGTATTTTTCGCTCTTCTGTATAGCAAAAATAACACAATTATTGGCCGAGATACATGTGTGACTATCGCTTTTATAGCTGTTGTTTCATGTGGGGCTGTTGATGTGGTGAAATGAGTAGCCTGCAGCTGTAGCGTCAGGATATGTTGGGATTTGAGGATGAGGATGATGTTTCGGTACCGGTACCGTTTTTAAAGTATCGATTTGTCACCGGTATCGAATAAAACCCAAACTGTACCCAACCCTAACTATATGTTTACATGCCAACTAATTAGCTAATTCATTTCTTTCATTTAGAGCTGAGGGGAGCAACAGAGAGACAGACAACAGGACAGCAACAGAGAGACAGACAACAGGACAGTAACAGAGAGACAACGGGAGAGGAGAGCAATAGAGACAGAACTGAATGCACTGAACCTTTTTTTTATTCTTTGCATTATTAACACTGTTGTGTTATTGTGTTATTAAAGTGTTTAAGTGTTTTATGGTAAAGCATTATGAGTGGTGTGTGTGTGCAGGGTGCTCGTGAGTTGTATATTTTGGGGAGGGGGGAGGCTTGTGTATGGGGGCGGGGGGTCCTCACACAAAGGAGTAGCCTAGGGCCACTGACCACCTTAATCCGCTACTGCCTATAGCTAATTAAAACTTGTAAGTCCCATCGCTGTGTGGGCATGATTCGCGCGTGCATGAGAACATTTCGCACTGTTATTTTGGAGACCCCCACAGAGTTCAGCTTATAACTCGAACCCTGGTTAAAACACACACACACACACACACACACACACACACACACACACACACACTCTCCTCTCACCTCAACGGCTCCATGGTCAAATGATGTAGTGGCAGCCAGTCCCACACATCTGACTCCCCGGATCACAGGAGAGGATTGAATCAGCCCGAGAATCTACACAACGTGAATTTAATATAAAGAAACACATACTACTCTCTCTTTCTCTATCTCTCTCTCTGTATCTCTCTCTCTATATATATCTCTCTCTTTCTCTCTCTCTCCACACGGCCATAGCGCCTTCCTCACAGTCTTCCTCACTAGTTTCTATCTTCACAGAGAGAAGCTTTATTGGTGTAATGAACTCCCACATGACTGGCTGTTACTCTTTATTTTATCATGCTCTTAAAAAAGTGCTCTGGTGCAAAAAGTGCAAGGTGCGGGACAAACGTTTCGGTCATATGACCATCATCAGTGTCACAGGGCAACAGACAGACCATGGGCTGTGTTCGAAATGGCATACTAGCATACTGCATACTAGCATACTCAATGAGTATATACTGCATACTGCTTACTAAATTCATAATAAGTATGCCAAAACCAGCCGACCGTTTACACTGCAGGGAATTTAAATCCTCCATTGGCTAAAAGCTGTAATTTTGGCTCTACAAGTGTTAACATGTCATCTCCCAATGTCATCTACGTGATCTCATGTAGCCTAAATGCAATCTCCAATATGTAGGAAAAACATCTAGACCAGTCCGCACACGTATAATAGAACATACTGTATATGAGTGCCATTAGACGCAAGGAGATTACATCTCCAGTTGCCAGACATTTCATGGAAGCCGGTCACTCTACAGCAGAGTTGACATACATGGTCATCCAACAAGTAAAAAAATCACATAGAGGTGGAGATCTTGACCCCAGACTCCTCCAGACTGAATGCAGATGGATTTTCTACTTACAGTCTGTTAACCCAGGAGGCATGAATGAGGACCTCTCCCTCCAGTGTTTCATATAGGACTCCACCCTCTCCCATTCAAATGTATCTTGTCTGCTATGTTATCTACAAAATGTGTTGCATGTGATTTTTGTGTCATCTATGGTATATTCACTATGTTACCCCTTGGTCAGCTTTGAGTTACATATATACATATATATAGTGTCCTAGTTACATAATACATGTAGTGTCCTAGTTACATATATATAGTGTCCTAGTTAACTTGCCTCTTTATTTTTCTATGTCAATGTTTTTTCCTTGAGCCCTTGATTGTTTGTTTAATCCTGATGACCCTGATCATCCACACCTGTGTAGGCCTGTGGCCCTGTAAGAAAAGTCTGTCTGTTGCCCTGTGACACTGATGATGGTCATATGACAATGCAATGACAATAAAGATCATTCATTCATTCATGATGGTCATATGACTGAAACGCTTGCACTTTTTGCACCAGAGCACTTTGCACTTTTTTAAGAGCATGATAAAATAAAGATTTTTTTTTTTTACAAGTATCTTGGTATCTGGATTGATCATAAACTTCATAAAAATAAAGTATTTTGCTGATACTTGCTATGATCATAAAGTATCATAGCAAGTATCAGCAAGCTGCGTCAGAAGATTGGCTTTTTGTACAGAAACAAATCCTGTTTACCCATGTAATGCAGGAAAAGAATTGTTGAAGCAACTTTCCTGTCTGTCTTGGACTACGGTGATGTGATCTATAGACATGCTGCGTCTTCAACGCTAAAGCCACTTGACTCAGTCCATCACTCTGCCCTTAGATGTATCACAGGTGCTGATTACAACACTCACCATTGTCTTTTATATAACATGGCTGGTCATCCCTGGGCAAAATAGGCATTGGTATCTGTTTATTTATAAGCCGCTTCTTGGGAATTTGCCACCCTACATTTCTGTACTGTTTCATCAGAATCTTGGCCCTTACCTCACCTGGTCTAATGACTGGCTGCTCTAAAGGTCTCCTGTATGCGTACAGAACTTGGAAAGACTGCCTAGCATCTGTCTGTCCTCTCTCCTTTTCTCCTTTGTTTACACTGAATCTTAGAACAGTCATTCCTGGTCAAATACAGCAGTTGGAGCAATGATGTACATTATCAATATACCATAGGTACAGCTGCAAACTCACAGAAGCCCCATGAGAACATTTATTTTATTTTTTTATTTAACCTCAAACCTAAACTCATTGAGATTAAAAATCTATTTTACAAGAACGTCCCGGCCAAGACAGGCAATAGCACAACGGTGTTACATACATAAAACAAACATGAAACAAACATTTGCACTTACTTATTGTGAATCGTTGTCACCCACTGCCTTCTACAGTCTGCCTCATTCTCATCTGGGAACCCAGAATCGAGTGACTCTAGTCGAGTTCTAATCTTGATCAGAGAGACTTTACCATCTTGATCTGAGTTAATCATCAACTCATGGCTGAATAAGTCTGTTACTTAACTCTTAGTTGAGTTCATAGTCAGATATGCCCCTATAATTAGAATAATTATTACAGATATACCCCTGGATTCATGCTGGCATTAGTGGCCTGAGGAAAAATAGGTGCACACAAAAGCTGCTATTAAAAATACAAAATTATGAAGGGCTAATAAATAAATCACTTATTGCCATTCTATATGCACAGATACTTTAAGCCACACATGAAGTACTCTCTCTATCCCTATCCATCTCTCTCTCTCTATCCCTTTCTCTCTTTCTCTCTCTGTCGCTCTTCACATTGCGCCTTCCTCACAATCTTCCTCACTAGTTCCTATCTTCACAGAGAGAAGCTTTATTGGTGTATGAAATGACTGTTACTCTGCTCACAGTGTCACCATGATAGAGATTAAATGTTTACATTTAATTTTTTATCACATATGATTTATGACATGTGAGACATGAGGGTCAACAATTTCAAAATGGTTTGAATCAAAGTTTTAAATGTTTTTAATGTCATCTCCCCAGTTCAAGAACTCCCCATTAGAAGTGGTGCAATACTAGGGATTGTAACAACTAGTCCTTTCAACGAATCATATCTTTGAGGGCCTGTTTAAAAGTTGGCAGGGTGTTGGCCTGTCTGATGTGGTTGAGGAGGGCGTTCCAGAGTGAATGGTTATAGCGCTAGTCTTGACTTTATTAAGTGTGCTTGCAGTAGCAAGCAACACTTATTAGTATTGTACATATATATTTATTCTTCAATATTATTATTATTATAGCAAAATTTGCCCCGGCTACTCGTCCCACAGTTTTGGGACTAGGTAGACATGAGAGGTGAGAGGTCAAAATGTGCGGCTCATTCCAACTCGCATTGCTATTGTCCCACGGAAGGTTATGGCCTACGGTTTACCCACAATGCCCTGTTAAGCGGCCAAAAAAGTCCACAGACAATGAATGGGGCGATATTCAAAACGCCACAGATCGGCCTTTGAGTGACGTAAAGACACACAGTCTTTGCCGGGGGTGCAGGGAGGAGCTAGTAGTTAGCCTGTTAGCCTGCGCTAGTTAGCTCGGCTGGGGATGCAGTGGAGTGGCCCGGGTGGGGTCAAGCACACGGGGGGGTCAAACACACTTCATAATTTCCACAGGAATTGTTCCTGTCTAGTTTTTTTTTTACTACTCGATCTTTTCAGTTTGTAAAGCGTTTTTGAGTGTCTAGAAAAGCGCTATATAAGTTACTATTATTATTATTCATCTTTCACCATTGATAGACAACGCGCAAAAATGAAAGCAGACAACTGATACAGGGCCTGAACAATGTACTCATAGGCACCGCTGGACTGGCCATACAATCGCGCTAGTTTTGGGCCGGTCGGGCCGCCTGACCCCCACCCCCCTAATTTTTTTTTTTTAAAAAAATAAAAATAACTAGCGCGGCCGAGCCCAAACTAGCGCGGCCCAAAATAGCGCGGCATCAACTAGCGCTGAATCAAGCGGCGGCCCCCGTTTATACTAACACATGGGCTGGCCCAATCACATGCTTAGGCCCTGCTGTCCATCGGCCCCCTCCCCCACTCTGATCCCTCGGCCGACAACCCAAGTACAGTGTCATGTCCGTAGATAAGATAGTGAAAGGGGGTGCCCAGAAAATTAGGGAGAAGCTAGCAGAGGATGCCTCAAAATGTCAGAAACTGACAGATATGTTCTCTGCATCGACTGTGGGGGCTAGGCCTACTACAGCTGCGGCTGCCACAGCAAAATCTTTACCGCTAACTAACGTTAGCACTGATGTGCCGTTAGCAATTGAGGAGGAGACAGAGGACACAGCTAGAGAGGTAAGCAATGTTGTTACTTGGTTTTACAAAAGCAAAGTTATGTTAGTCGCTTGCATTGGCCAGATTAAGGGAGCAGCAGCAGAGAATGTCTTATGACTTATGCTAACCCGTACAGGCAGCATGATTGCATTGCTTCACCAGGACTTGGCTGGAATTCATGCACACACAGTGATCTCTCTCGTGGTGTAACGTTAGTGCTGCTTGGCTGTGGACTCTATAGCTAACGTTAGATGGGGGTGTTCTGCATTTTGTGACTTTCTATTTTGTTGCTAGCTAGCAAGTTGAGGTATCACTGTCACTGACATAAATGCAATACCAACAATGGGTGTTAATAATACTTTTTATTTGAAAATACAAATATAAAAAAAAAAAAAATACACTAGCCTAGTTCAGAACTAATGAATGCTTTTTTATTGCATGGAGAAATAAAACTCATGCAGTCTGCAACCCAATAATGTTGTCTTGCAACCTTCCATTTGAAATGACTGGGCTTCTGGTGTAACATAATGCAATCATGCAGCCTGTGTGTACATGTAAATGAGAACTTTGCTGATTTTGACAACCAGTTAGTTTACTTCTCTGTCCATGTCTTGTTGAACCAGGTTGAGCTGCTGCTGCCCTCCCCAGAAAAGCAGAGTGTCAGGGAAATTTCGTTGTTTGGTACCTGTACTGGTACCTGTACTGTAGCAATGACAATAAAGACCATTCATTCATTCATTCATTCATTCATTCGAAAAGGAGAGAGAAAAAGATGAAACAGAGGAAACAGAGTGCCACGTTCAGGACTTCAATTACTTTGCCTGTCCTGAGCCTTCCATGCTAGATCACTTTTTAGATTACCACCCTCAGCAGAGAACCAAAAATACAGCGGCACAAAAGTATTTCACATGTGCAGATGGCACCAGTAGGAAGTGGCTCACATATTGCGAAGAACAGCATACATTGTTTTGTTTTGTCTGTATGGCATTTGGCAATAGCACTGACCCCAGAAAATGTATTACTGGAATGACAGGATGGAGACGTGCGCAACAGAATGTGGAGGAGCATGAAAAGCAGTGGCGGCTGGTGCTAAACATTTTGGGTGGGGCACAGGTTATGGGGGCATGCTCCACGGGGAAGAATATCAACTTTAAAATCTGGATTTACAGTCGATTTTAGCATGAGAATAGCTCTACCCCCCTGTACAGACCTCGCCATCCCCTCTACCCCCCTGTACAGACCTCTTCATCCCCTCTACCCACCTCTACAGACCTCTTCATCCCCTCTACCCCCCTGTACAGACCTCTTCATCCCCTCTACCCACCTCTACAGACCTCTTCATCACCTCTACCCACCTCTACAGACCTCTCCATCCCCTCTACCCCCTGTACAGACCTCTGCATCCCCTCTACCCTCCTCTACAGACCTCTTCATCCCCTCTACCCCCTGTACATACCTCCTCATCCCCCCTACCCCCCTGTACAGACCTCTTCATCCCCTCTACCCCCCTGTACATACCTCCTCATCCCCCCTACCCCCCTGTACAGACCTCTCCATCCCCTCTACCCCCCTGTACAGACCTCCTCATCCCCCCTACCCCCCTGTACAGACCTCTTCATCCCCTCTACCCCCCTGTACAGACCTCTTCATCCCCTCTACCCCCCTGTACAGACCTCTTCATCCCCCCTACCCACCTCTACAGACCTCTTCATCCCCCCTACCCCCCTGTACAGAGCTCTTCATCCCCCCTACCCACCTCTACATACCTCCTCATCCCCCTACCCCCCTGTACAGACCTCTTCATCCCCCCTACCCCCCTGTACAGACCTCTTCATCCCCTCTACCCCCCTGTACAGACCTCTTCATCCCCTCTACCCCCCTGTACAGACCTCTTCATCCCCCCTACCCCCCTGTACAGACCTCTTTATCCCCTCTACCCCCCTGTACAGACCTCTTCATCCCCCCTACCCCCCTGTACAGACCTCTTCATCCCCTCTAGTGAGTGTGTGAGTGTGAGTGTGTGTGTGTGTGTGTGTGTGTGTGTGTGTGTGCGTGTGTGTGCGTGTGTGCGTGTGTGTGTGTGTGTGCGTGTGCGTGTGCTGAATACATAAACAAACAAGCTAAAAGACGACAATAGAAAACGTACCATGCTGACGATATTACTAAATGTTTGAAGTAGCTTTTATCTTAGCTGACTCTCTTACCTTCAGGTCGAGTTTGTGTATTCTGGCTTCGCAAAACACCAACAGTAGCAACAGAAATCGCACGCTGTGTGCAGAGCCCTTAACACAGCCGGTGCGGAGATTGCGACCACAAACGAAGTTTGACTTCGGTAATAGGTCCAGTTGTAATATCCTCAAATTGGGAACAAAAGATGCCTCCTTCTAATCCATTTGTTCAATTTGTTTACAGAAAGAAATCCTCCTAAATCCTCGGTTATACGATTTTCCAATTTCCCCTGCCTTTGTATAAACTTGCTTTATAATTAAATTTGGTCTGGGTGGTCCTAATTCCTTTACTGTTAATTTCTCCTGGTTGCTACGACGGCTGAACGGTGTTTCTTTTAAAGATTCAACTGAGTTGTTTAGAACATTACTAGCCGCCATAGCGATGGTGAAGCAGGTGAACGAACGTACGCCGGACATGACGTAAGCACGTACGATTCTTTGTGCATGTCCCAAAACCCCATAGACAAATGACCGAATGGCCTGAAGTTACCTAAATAGATTTTACATGCAAGTCTACGAGAACAGCCTAGTGCAATTTCGAGTAGACTGAAAGTTGCCCCGAGAGGGGCGGGACTTGAAGCTGATTGGAACATACTCCACAGAACACTAGCTGATTGGACTATGATATACTCCACAGAACACTAGCTGATTGGACTATGATATTCAGAAGCAACACTGTCTAGAAGTCATAGAAAAAAAATCTCTCTCTTCTCCCTTTGGTGGGGCATTGTCCAATTGCCCCTAATGAACCAGCCTCCCCTGATGAAAAGAGTGCTACACACCGAAAGTGTGCTGAAGCCTATTTTCTAAGAAGTAGAAAAGGAGATATCCAGAGCAAGTTTTCTGGCAGTCAGATGTCTGCTCATAGGCAGCAAGTAAGAAAGAAACGTCAGGTTTTGGAGTGTGTTGTGGATGTGGTGAAGGTGATAGGCAAGAGGGGCTTGAGCTACAGGCATGTGGAGAACGAGGCAGCATACAAGTGGGACGACAGTACCCTGGATCATGGCAACTTTTTGGAGCTCATCCTTATAATAGGAAAGTGCAATGTTAGCCTCAAAGAGCATCTTGAGGAGTGCATTAAAAAGAGCAAAGAATTGCATGCATCCAGTGGAACAAAAGGTAGAGGGTCCCTCGTCACCTTACTGTCCAAGACCACTGTAAACTCAGTGATAGACAGTATTGGTCATCTCATTCAGGAGACCATCGCAAGTGACATACAAAAAGCTGGAATGTTCACTGTTCAGCTCGACACCACACAGGACATAACCAGCCAGGATCAGTGTGCCGTCGTTATTTGGTACACGACAGAGGAAGTCCATGAGAGGCTGGTTGCTGTGGTGAAGTGCCATGCATCCACAGGGCAATACTTTGTGGAATTGCTCTCTGGGGTCCTGGGTGGTCTGAAACTGGACAAGGCCATGTGCATCGGCAACTCAACAGATGGAGCTTCAAATATGCAGGGTCAGTACAGAGGCTTTTCAGCATTTATGGCATCCCAGTCTCCTACTCATGTCCATGTATGGTGCTATGCCCATGTACTGAATCTTGTCCTGGCAGACACGACTGGAAGTGTTTTGGAAAGTGGATCTCTGTTCAGTCTACTAAACGACGTGGCAGTCTTCATCAAGGACTCATATCAGAGGGTCATACTGTGGGACAATGAAGCCCAAGACAAAAGGCACAGACGACTATCTCCAATAGGAGAAACACGGTGGTTGTCCAAGCATGAAGCAGTTGGAAAAGTGTTTGGACACTTTAATAAACCGACAAGCAGCCTCTACCTCGAAACAGTGCTCACACTGACAGCCATAGAACAGCAGGCAAAGGAGAAGCCAACCATCCGTGCCAAAGCAAGAGGATTCAAAGAGGGCCTCCTCAAATACGAAACCGTCTTAACAGCACAGATCTTCCTCAGAATATTTGAGCTGACCACGCCACTCTCCAAGTACCTCCAGACCAGTGGGATGGAAATCCTCTCCGCCCATCGGATGGTGATAGCCACACAAGACAGCCTCAAAAACATCACACGGGATTTCACTACTGTGAAGGCGGCTGCAGACACCTTTGTAAAGTGGGCCAACGAGAACTTGGAAGAGAGAGAGGGAGGAGCAGACATCGAAGTGGAGACTTCACTCCCCAAGAAAAGAATAAGGAAGAGGAAGAACATGCCAGGAGAGAAGGCTCTAGATGAGGTACCTGACAATGCTCTCAGAGCATACGAGGTGAATGTCCACAACCTAATTCTGGACACAGCCAGCGAGGTAATCCAGAGAAGGTTTTTAACAAACGGCACTCTCATTAATGATTTGGCATGCCTGGACCCCAGGAACTTCAACAATTTCAAGACGACAGACCTTCCTCACAATGCTTTCCAGGACCTCAGCAAATGTCTAATCAGATTTGACAGCAGGGCTACAGTGGAAAACCTTCAGATGGAAATGAAGAACTTCGCTCTGCAGTGGGACAGGCTTAAGGCATCCCACATGGAGGAATACACTGCCAGAACAGTGGAAGAAGATGGGTCTGCAGGAGAGGATAAGGAGCCAGATATTGTCAGCAAAAGCTGCGCCTCTTGCAGAAACTGCCCACTCTGCTGCTTTCAGGTACTTCGACAGTTCAACATGCTCTCAGATGCCTACCATGTCCTTGGGCTTGCCTACAAGTACCTGCTGACGCTCTCCGTAACCCAGGTGGCCTGCGAGAGAACATTTTCAACACTCAAGTTCATCAAGAACAGACTGAGGAGCACCCTGTCTGCAGACAAGCTGGAGACGTTCTTGTTGATGGCGACCGAAAAAGATGTCCTCATGGGGTTGGACTCTGACACCATCATTGACAGGGTAGCTGAGAAGAGTGACCTCATGAGAAAGATGCTCCTCTAGCTTAAAAAGGTGAGACATATATTTAAAAATATCTAAATTCTCATCACTAGGCTAGTCCAGTCTCAGGGATGTGTGTGCCACACACCGCCACCTACTGTGCGGGAGTGTGCCACAGACTTGCCAAACAAATGCTAATCTCTCTCCTTTTCTCTCTATGTCTCATAGGATGCCTTCCCTTGTCATGTTTTAAAGACTGCAGCCTTTACGTTTGTGTTGGTTGATCTGGAGTTCACAGGCAGCGTTTTGACTTGGTGAGTATACACTATATAGACATGCTGCAAATCTGTTTTTTGATTCCCAGAAGATTCTGATCTGAATCAGTTATGTAATCACTTATCATGTCTTCTCACTCCTTGTCTCTTTATCTCTGCCCCTCCCTCTACTCTGTTCCTCTCACTATCTTTCGGATATGGCCATTAATTGTCCAGGTGGAGATTGAAAGGGCTGAGCCTTTCGGAACTGGGTGAGTATCCAATCTTTTCAGCTATAGCCATCTTTTACATGTGTTGCTGTACCATGTCTCACATTTCTCTTGTGTGTGTGTGTGTGTGTGTGTGTGCGTGTGTGTGTGTGTCTTTCTCTCTCTTCCCTATTGCATTGTCTGCAATTTTTTTACAGTGGTGTTATATTGAGTGATATTTGATATTGTTTGTATTTAAAATGTTAATAAATAATTGTAATTATTCCTATGACTGCAGAGCTTTTTGTTATACAACTACTTAACAGTATTAAAATGTTAATAAATAATTGTAATTATTCTTATGACTGCCGAGCTTTTTGTTATACAACTACTTAACAGTATTGAGTATGGGTATTGTTTGCTCAGCACAGCAGCCATGTCTCATCACCGTGGAGTACATCAACAGTGAGTGAGTACACTGGTTCACACTTGCATTGGTATACTTGCTGTCCATGTCACTTACTCCGCTCTATAGGGGGTTTTACAAATAGTATATTCAACAGACTGCCAGCATGTTGATCGGCGGTGTCGGACCGATTGTGTTGGGCCGGTCTGAGCCACATGGCAGGGCCTAATTTTTGTCCCAGTCCAGCCCTGCTCATAGGTGATCCAACTGGTTCAGAGGCTCGAGGCTCTTGTGCACTGTCTATCAACTGTGTAACGAGTCCTCTGCTGCCCCCTAGTGGTGGAGAAACACCCATCCCAGAATCACAGATGAGTGATGTCACACGTAATGCACCATGACGTATGAGTCAGCCCCCCTGGAGCAATTAGGGGCTAAGTGCCTTGCTCAAGGGCACAACAGCAGTGGTAGGCACCTTAGATATGATGCCAGCTGCAGCCCTCCACCAGCTCACATGCAGCTCCCTCCTGAGAAATGATTTGGTATCAAAGGGGCAGTGTCAGTCATGATCAAATGTATAATAATGTTGATAGGCCTAATAATAATAATAATAATAATAATAAGATGAAAATGGATTATACATTGTTCAATGCATACAGGAAGGCCTACAATTATCAGTAATGATAGGCTACTTTCAATAGTTTTATGATCAAAAGTGTTAATTGATTAATCATCTTAATTATCAAGACATATCATGGCACGTGCGGTTCCCTGATAGTCACATCTCTGCTACTCTGACATCACCTGACATGCCTTAATGACATCACCTGACATGCCTTAATGACATCATCTGACATGCCTTTATGACCTCACCTGACATGCCTTAATGACATCACCTGACATGCCTTAATGACATCACCTGACATGCCTTAATGACATCACCTGACATGCCTTAATGACATCATCTGACATGCCTTTATGACATCACCTGACATGCCTTTATGACATCACCTGACATGCCTTTATGACATCACCTGACATGCCTTAATGACATCACCTGACATGCCTTTATGACATCACCTGACATGCCTTTATGACATCACCTGACATGCCTTTATGACATCACCTGACATGCCTTAATGACATCACCTGACATGCCTTTATGACATCACCTGACATGCCTTTATGACATCACCTGACATGCCTTAATGACATCACCAGACATGCCTTTATGACATCACCTGACATGCCTTTATGACATCACCTGACATGCCTTTATGACATCACCTGACATGCCTTAATGACATCACCTGACATGCCATAATGACATCACCTGACATGCCATAATGACATCACCTGACATGCCTTTATGACATCACCTGACATGCCATTATGACATCACGGTCAGATATTTAGACGTGGAGGAACTCATCTGCAGTTAACACACCTTTAATGAACTGGAGTTCACTATTTTACTTAATTCTGGAAAATATGAAAATAAATATGTAGGCTACTTTACTTCATAACTTTCCCATAATAATAAATCGTTTTTTGGAACCCTTTTTCAACACTAACTTTGTGTGTTGGTTGAGCTCGCCAGTGAGGGTTAGCTTACAATGATATGGTTGCATGGTGCCTAACACAGTGAATTGTTTGGGAAGCCAGATGCAGTCCTCATCTAGGCCACATTGTACCATTCCACCATTTGAGGGAACTCGTGCTGTGCCAAGCAGCCCACCGTAATGACCCACGTCATGCCAGGGTTTCTGTCAGGGCCCAGGGCTGACCCTGTCGGTCATTCTTAATCACTTCGGCAATCTTGACCCACACCGTCAGAATGACCTGTGACCTGGGAGTAGCTCCAATGGATCCTGGTCTTATCTTTATTATAGCTGAGATACACACCAGGCCCCAATATGCTGCCCTCAGAACTCTTAAAACCACACTGTGATGTACGACAATGACGTGCCACACTCTGGCTCCTCAAAGCCGTCTTTCAGAGGTGAATAGATGGATTCAATCACGAACAGACAAAGTCAACATACTGTATCTGATGCACTTTGGGGTCGTAGACGCTGGTCCTCTTCAGTACCACTCTCCACATGTGGAGCTCGGGAGAGGTCAAGGCCATGTTTTATCTGTTGCCAGTTTTGTTTTTGAAGAGGGGTTGACCCTGGCGGGCGATTTTAATCACTTAAACAAACTTTGACCTCTACTCCTCTGCTGCTCAGGGACATATCTGAAGGCTTTTCTTCAAATCACGGCTGACTGGCGAAGACCAAAGAATGTGAGGATTAGGTCCTGCCATCTCAGATGTGTCATGAAATACGGTGTACGTATCGTCATTCTCTGGCTTTGAGAATACTACGCCTCAGTAGCAGTGTTCTGTCACAATCATTAGACAGATGAAGGACACAATATCATAATCAAAGCACTGCTTACACAACACTGTACAAACATAACCAGGTAATTACTGAGTAATCACAATGGTAAAATGGTATACAAACAATAATACCCTATGAATTGTATGTTTTTTGGGGGGGATCCCTAAGCACCAGTAGGCACCATTTCATGCTCCCAAATTTCGTTGTTTGGTACCTGTACTATATCAATGACAATAAAGACCATTCATTCATTCATTCATTCATTCATTCATTCATTCATGCTGTACTAGGTTGTACTAGGTTGTACTAGGTTGTTGCCCATTGTACTGCATCCTACCTGAAGGTACAGTAGCCGAAAGTAACTGCAACTGCCTTCATTTGTACTGTGTACCTTTTGCCACCGAACAATGTGGGTAAGACTCTCCCACTCCCTCCCACACACACACACACACACACACACACACACACACACACACACACACTGAATGATGTGTGCTTAATATGTATCGCACAAGTATGTGCTTGCTCCCTGCAACAACCCTGGCCATTACATTTTTAAAAATGGAACCGATTTGTCTCTATATTGTGACAAAAATAAGAGATGTGTATAAGATATGCATGTGGACGTCAAATGACAGAACTGGTGGTGATTGGAATTGAAGAGCAAAACGTTTCATTACTTTTACCCATCAGTACTGTATATGAAATATGATCATACCTTCTCAAAAGTACAGTGCCACAATACGGTAATGGAAAGTGGAACGTTTATTTCAGTCAAACACAATTTATAAAAAGACAAAATAACTCCCAATATGGGAGAGAAGATTTTCACAGGAAATTAATTTCCATCAAATGTTTTGATATTCTTAACAAATGTACAACTTCGAAACATACACAATGCACCAAACCTCGAAACATACACAATGCACCAAACCTCGAAACACACACAATGCACCAAACCTCGAAACATACACAATGTACCAAACCTCAAAACATGACAAATGCACCAAATGCACCAAACCTTTGTGTCATAAATAGTGAGTAATAGATGTAAGCGTATTACATTCAACAGTAAAGGTATGTAAACACTGTATTTGCACATGTGGTCAATTTGCAACTCCATAATGAACCGAGAAGGGGATGGCAAACCTATGTGCATTTCTCCGGTACGTGCTTGGTCAGGCCAGGGGTCGCCTGGAGTCTCTGTTGTTTGTACTGTCTGGTCCACACACACTTCAGGGGGGTAGTCCATCAACCTCGCTAAATGAAAATCCAGGCTCATGAGACTCCTAAAGAAATCCAGGCTTATTTTGATAAATCTTGCGAGACGTACCAAAAATAAGCCTGGATTTTCCTTTAGCGACGTTGATAGAATACCCCCCAGGACAACAGAGGTTTGAAATTGATAAATACGCTTTCATGTGTGCCTCTTTTTTCTTTCTTTTCTTTTACCAGGAACATCTGTTTATCTGCCATCGTTGGTAATGGTCTTGGACTGCTCCCTTAAGGCTGCCCCTGCACCACTAGCATGCAACGGTGCAGATCTTTGGAAACTCCTAAACTTTCTAACTCCATTCTCTTCTCCCTCTTGTGGCCAAGTCATTACACTGCATCTTCACATGGCCTTCAGTAAGTCGTCAGAGAGGCCATGTTAATGCAGGGATGCAAACTGGTGATGGCCCAAAAAGGTGACACACGTTTTTTTTGCCTGAAAACAAAGAACATTTATGAAGATTCTTTACCTGTTTTGAGGTAAAAATGGCTAAAAGGTGACAAGTTTGCACCCCTGTTAATGTTCTCTGAGCCACCTGCTTACAACCTGTTTTGTTTTTCTTCTACTGATTCTACTGATGGAGAGCGTTAGTTGCCGTGCATGTTTGATACAGCTTAGTGTTACAGTTACAAAGGAAATAAGGTCTTTGGCCTTTCGCCTGCGTGATCAAAACACTTGATTATGAGATCAGAGATTAGATCTTCAATAGCACACTCCTCATAAGGGGAGTCCTTGGTTTTATATTGTCCATTGAACCCAGTCAGAAATGAGGCCAGTCTTCATAGCTGTTTTTCCACAAACAAGAGGTCCAGAACAGCCCTGTTGTGGTGTGGGTCAGACGTCTCAACACGAGGCTTTCCTGCGTTAGCATCTAAGTGCAGTACCAGAGCTTCCAGTGGCACTCTTCTGAGTCTTAGCGGCATTATTCCCTTCACAAATGTGAATTCCGTGGTTCATTTTTCTATGTTCATTTGGAGGTTTATTGACCTTCAAGTCCAGGGGTGGTTCCGTAGCTTACGCCTCTGAAGAAGCCTGGGGCTTGAGTTGAGCTTTCTCCATGGCCGTACCGTAGGGATCGGCCCGCTTAAAGAAGCCCAACTGAAGGGGTGGAAAGAGAAGGGAGGTTCAGACAACTTTAAGGACAAAAAATGACACCTATACAACAGCTTTCATATGATCATTACTCATCTTGACAGTCCCAGGTACTATTTCATACTATGCTATGCTACGTTTAGCTGTTTATGTGACACGGTTGGGCCATACCTTGTACAGTACATATATCAGCAGGGCAAGCAGCAGCAGTCCAGCCAGTATGGCCAGAATTATGATCCACAGTGGAATAGTGTACTTATTGTCCGGCTTGTTCCACACCACAGACGTCACAACCTGCAACAGAACCACAATGTTAGAACAACTCATCTTACTTTCGATTAATGAACAAATTGATTGATGAATAAATGAAAGAAGCTTGCTTTCTTGGATCCACTGGGTTTGAGCTTGGGGGCGATGGCGTAGGGCATCCTCTCCACTTTATACTGGACTGAACACTCCAGCACGTACTGCTTGAATTCCCTCTGTGGAATGAGTTCAAATAAACTAAAAAGATTAGGTCAATTCATCTTACTTCATTCTGAACCCCAAAAAAAACATCATTAATATTGTTCATCGAGAGCGATCTGATGTGAACTGCAAAACATAAACATAAACCAGCAGAGGGTAGTGTGGGACCACTGATATGTTTGGTTTCATCATCATCAAACAACACCTGATCAAACCTTATCAAACGGTCTTCTATAAAAGAGAATAATGCATGTGCTATCCAACTTACTTACAAGATATTCAAAGTCGTGAGCTTAGAATTATAAGGTTCTATCTCCGTTTAGGGCAGTTCAGAGATATTGAGCGTCAAAGGTTTTACATTCCATTATGTTCTGTGAGATGGAACCTTTGTGTTTTATTAATTACTAACTCAAAAATGTCAACATTTTAAAAATAACACCACACAGGCATTAATAAACACCTAATGGATCAGATTATGTAAAAAACAAAATTCTGACCAAAAATGGAGATAGAACCTTATAATTCTAACGTCACAAAGTATTGTTCTTATAGCAGCAGAGTCATCCTTTTACCTCGATGAAGGTCTCGGTCCAGACGCGGGAGCGGACCGTCAGGATGACACTGGCCCCTCTCTTTAGTAATCCCACATGACACTGCAGTCTCCAGCAGTCCACCGTAGAGCAGGACTAGGTAAACACCAGGGACACTTACTTATACATTCAATTCAATCAGTCTCACAAACAACAGTTGTTACTATAGTACTGTTACTACTGTTCTTAACAACTAAACAGAGCTGTGTTTTTTTCCTGATTAATCATGAATTCCTGCTTTGATTACATCAAATGATTACATCATACCGTATTCATATGAATTCATTCATCGTTGAAATTGACCTACGCCCAAACCAATACCCTCCCCTCTCTTGCGTGATTGTTGTTCTATGTTGTCATTGGCTTTAATAAGAGAGATTTCAGTTTTGTGGTCATTAGTGCTTGAAGTGACCACACCACAAGGATGAATCAATGTTTAAATGATGAACACATGGGTAAAGATCATAGGGAAAATAATTGAAAGGCATCTACTCTGAAGACACAGCTCAACTGTAAACATAGCTACTGGACCAGTGGAGCCAGTTTTACATAACAGGCCAATTAAATTAATTTCACAAACAGTTATTGTAAACAATATATGATTGTGAGCAGAACTTGATGATAGATATCCTCATTTCCTTTTATGAGGAAATCATTTCTTCCTAATTTATAATCTGTGGAAACCATGAGGCCATATTCGGTTCGGTAATGGGTGCTTATTGTGGTAATGTAATTTCTGCAGGGCTATCATTGGCCCATGAAACAAAATCAGAGAGTCAAAGAGAAAGACGAATAAGAAGATGAATGAACAACAAGAAAAACTGAAGCGCATAGGAAAACCTTACAATAGGACAATGACTTTACACACAAGAAAATACATACAACTGTTGCACCAGTGAGTCTATGTAACACGAGCTAGTGGAATATGGGCCTCCCATCAGATTCCACTATGCTTTCTAACCTCACTGCTCTCTAACCAAGTGCCAATGACTTAATTTAACAGCCAATGTCTGTTTGAGTGTTTTCAGAGTCAACAGACCCTCTGTGGCTGTGTCACTGTTGTCTCCACATGGGTTAGCCATGTCCTGCCCCTCAAACAA
>NC_137685.1:22655420-22679746 GCF_963989245.1 Nansenia antarctica | reverse complement strand
TGCTGGTAATGTATGGGACACAGGCATAATGTGTGTCTGTCATCAGCATGGAATGAGAGAGGCAGCTCCAAACCTTGATAGAGACTATAGAAACCAAAGTTAACCACCCAAACCTTATTTCACCTGTCAACCAATGCATTATGTAAAACACCACCCCCCGTAGTTAATCATTCATGACCCTGAGGTAAGACTGGAGGTAAAACTGAGGTAAAACTGGATCTCCAGTCCCTCACCAACCATCCCAGTTATCATGTCGTCTCACCAGGTTGCCCTGCTCAGCCAGAGGGTCCCGGGGGGAGACCTCCCTCCTCTGGATGTGGTGTTCAGGACCGGGCATCAGTGACAGAGGCAGCTCTGTGGTTGGGG
This sequence comes from Nansenia antarctica, assembly GCF_963989245.1. Taxonomy (NCBI): domain Eukaryota; kingdom Metazoa; phylum Chordata; class Actinopteri; order Argentiniformes; family Microstomatidae; genus Nansenia; species Nansenia antarctica. The sequence continues at coordinate 22,679,380 of NC_137685.1, read as the reverse complement.
GGCTGGAGCTGAACACACACACAGAATACATATGTTTTGATTGATTGAGAATGTTTATTTTGATCCTTAAACAATTCATAATACAGATATAAAAAATGTACACAGTCACAATGCGTAACACCAGGACCAAAAAGGTGTAGGCTGAAGCCATGGCTTATTGCGCCTACCCTTGTTACATGTATGGTTTTTCCCCATGAGTACATAATCAAAACATTGAAACTTTTATAAACAAAATTTCACTTACGCATCTTGACAGAAAACTCAAAAGTACCAAACAAAAAACTATATTAATGCGCCTACCCTTTTTACATTGTAAATGTAAATTACATTTACATGTTCACTCAAATGAAATAATGATTGTGAAAAAGAAACGACCAATATTCTTATGAAATGAAACAAATATTCACAGCACCATGTTTTTTGGTTTTTCAAGTGTATGTCCCTCCCCTCACCTTCAGCTTCAGGGTGTTGAGGGTGTGGTTGGAGGAGCAGTTGAGGGGGCCCTGGGTGAGGACCTCCAGAGGGTACAGGAGATCGTGACCGCGGACCCTCAAAGGGCACCTCAACTCCAGCACGGCCTGACTGATCATACTGGGTCCATTGTTCACCAACTGAGTAAAAGAGACAGATACAAATGGATCCATTTCAGCTACAGAACCTTTATCAGCATCACACAGTCCCTTGAAGCTACAGATAGAAGCACTTACATCCAACACTAAAACGGATGGAAATATAGTAAGTGTGCAACACGTGGTAGCATAGCGGTGCACATTAAGAGCCTTTACTGTACCTCATACACATGTTGGATCTCAGGCCCTATGTCCTGTTCCTCCTGCAGGCTGTGGGTCATCCTCCAGTTCGGGGGAGGGAAGAGGACCTTGTCTGGCCGAGACACTCTTCATACGAGAGGAGAAGAGAGTTAGTGAGAGAACGACAGAAAGTAAGAGAGAGAGAGTATGAGCTGGTACAGTAGGGATACCCAACAGAACAACATGGTCAAATACCATTTATCCCATGTTTATTATGATGTGCTATACAGTTTTTTTAATCCTTTTAAATGTCTCACCCCTGTAGAATGACATCAGCCAACACAGCCACCTCCAGATCATACAGCACAACATCACTCTGGGAATTGTTCTCATTTTTACTGAGAAAAAGGGGACAGAGAATAAGAGTAAAGCAATTTTGGTTACCTTAAAGCACTCAGTTCAAAAGTATTTCCAGATAAAAAATATAATGTGGCATATTTACCTGCCCGTATTCATTCTGAAATAATATTCTAGATGATTGCTATAAATACAATTAATAAACAGGCCTTTTTTAAAGCTAAATCTTGGAGAAGTGGTGTCTTACCTGCGTATCTGGAGCTCAAACTGCACAGTGTTGTGAGTGTCCTTCAGCCGCGGCACAGTGAAGCGGAGGCCTGCCCACCACTACAGGAGCCCACAGAACAGACGGTCAGAGACGCTAACCCCCCCCCAGATTTGTTATTTAGATGGTCAGTCATTCACCTCACCACTGGCATCCGGTCAAGTTCCGCATCACATACAAAATCCTTCTGCTCACTTTACAAATCCCTCCATGCCTGCGCCCCCCCAGTACCTAACTGACCTCCTCTCCCAACATACCCCTTCCCGGGAACCTGCCGTCCTCAGACACGGACGGGCCTGCTGTCCAACCCCCCCCCCCCCCCGCACCAACCTATGGACCTTCGGGGACAGAGCCTTCAGCGTGGCCACACCTACCCTCTGGAACTCTCTCTCCCCATAGTGATCCGCAACGCCCCCACCCTGGACTCCTTCAAATCAGCCCTCAAAACCCGTCTGTTCACCAAGGCCTTTGGCCCCTAGTCACTGTTTCTATTTTGTTTCGTTTGTTTTCTGTTTTGTCTGTCCGTTTTTATTATTATTATTATATTATTATTATTAGGCATAAACACAGTCATAAACAGACCCTGGATCAGTTGGCAATATAACATTACTCGTCAAGACACATCGACATGTAGACAGACCCCACGATGAGAAAGAGAAAAACAGAATAGTCCATGTGCCACTTACACTAGTGCCAGGCTTCATCGGGTTGCCAAGGTCACAGATGAGGTAGCGGGTCTGGTTCTGTGTCTCGTAGCTACAGATCAGCTGAGTCAGACTCTGAGTGTGAAACAAGAAGAGACAATATGGAGCGAGAGAGAGAGGGCGTTAACTCACATCCTTATAAACTCTTTGGTATTATTACTGCAGTATTATTACTGCAGTCTTATTACGTATGTTCTTCGCTAGTTATTATCAACATCATCAATAAAATAATTAATTTCAGTGTCATAAAGGTATTTGATTCTGTATATAGATTAATACTAAAGCCCAATGCACACGGTCCCGATTTTGTCGCATCGCCGAACATTCGATTCTCAATTCTTTGAATTATTTCAATGGAATGAATGGAGAATCGAATGTTGTTGTGCGATAAAATCGCATCGCACGCCGTGTGCATTGTCTCATTCAAAACAATGGAATCGAATTCGGCGGTGCGACAAAATCGGGGCCGTGTGCATTGGGCTTAACAGTTAGCTCATTACCATGATCAGCATCTATTAGTAATAACGTTAGCCATGGCATAATTTGTGCTGGCATGTACTGTACAGAGAGGACATGTCCTGTACAGAAAGGACAGAGAGATGGCCGCTCCCTCACCACGTTGTTACGGGCTATCCCGCTGTAGTCCACCTCAGGCGGAAGCAGCACATACAGCTCAGCCTCGTAGGCCCCTCCCTCTCCTTCGTTCCTTGCATTGAAGGTCAGGGTCAGAAGGTTCTCGTCCTCTAGGTACACCTCGGTCCGGTCTCTGAGAAAAACACAAAAAGACCAATATATACTATTCTTATATCAACTATAAACACAGCACCACCAGGGCTAACCTAAAGCGCGGCATCAAAGAGGCCAAGGCAGACCACAGAGAGAAGATTGAGGAATGCTTCCTGAGCAACGACTCCAGGCGGATGTGGCAGGGGGTTCAGCAGATGACAAACTTCAGAGCCAACAGGCTCACAGCCGCAGAGGACGACCCCCTGCTGGCGGGAAAGCTGAACACCTTCTACGCCCGGTTCGACGAGGGGCGAACGGAGGTAACCACAACACAAACACCACTCTCTCCAGCTCTCAGCAGCCTCACCCTCACAGAGCATGAAGTGAGACGCGTGCTGAAGGCGGTGGACCCCAGGAAAGCCTCGGGGCCGGATGGCGTCCTGGGACGGGTGCTGAGGGACTGCGCCGACCAGCTGGCCGGGGTTTTTACCAACATCTTCAACCAGTCCCTGTCCCAGGCCACCATCCCACCCTGCCTGAAAACCTCAACTATCATCCCAGTCCCGAAGAAAAGCACGGTGAGCTGCCTAAACGACTACCGCCCGGTGGCACTCACACCAATCATCATGAAGTGCTTCGAGAAGCTAGTCCGGGCCCACATACTCACACGCCTCCCGCCCAACCTGGATCCATACCAGTTCGCCTACAGAGCCCACAGGTCCACAGAGGACGCCATCGCGACGACTCTCCACGCCACTCTATCCCACCTGGAGAGGGGAAACAGCTACGCGAGACTGCTCTTTGTAGACTTCAGCTCCGCCTTCAACACCATCCTTCCAGACAGGCTAGTGACCAAACTACTAGACCTGGGTCTATCACACTATATGTGCATGGATCAAGGACTTCCTGACCGACCGCCCCCAGAGGGTGCGGGTGGGCCCCCACACCTCCACAGCCCTCAGACTCAGCACTGGGTCCCCCCAGGGCTGCGTGCTAAGCCCCATCCTCTACAACCTCTACACCTACGACTTCACCCCCGTCCACCCCAGCAACTCCATCGTAAAGTTTGCAGACGACACCACCGTGGTGGGATGCATCTCGGAGGGGGACGAGGCGGCGTACAGGGATGAGGTAGAGCAACTGAGCAAGCTGTGCAAGGTTAACAACCTGCTGCTGAACAAGTCAAAGACCCAGGAAATCATCGTAGACTTCAGGAGGAAAAAGTCCGAGATCCAGCCCCTGCTCATCGACGGAGAGAGCGTGGAGAGAGTCTCAACCCTCCGATTCCTGGGGGTGCACATGCAGGATGACCTGACCTGGAAGGACAACACAAAAGCCACCATCAAGAAGGCACAACAAGCTATACATCCTGAGAGTCCTCAGGAAGGAACACAGCAAGCAGGAGATACTGGTGACCTTCTACCGCGGCGCAGTGGAGAGCATCCTCACCTACGGCATCTGCAACTGGTTCTCCAGCTGCACAACCGCGGAGAGAAATGCGCTACAGAGAGTCGTGAGAACAGCCCAGAAGATCACCGGCGCCCCCCTCCCCTCTCTGGAAGAGCTGTACAACACACGCTGTCTCAGGAAGGCCTCCAAGATCTCCAGGGACCCAACCCACCCTGGGTACGAACACTTTACCCGGCTGCCCTCGAAAAGGCGGTTCAGGACCATGGCCGCAAGGACAAACAGACTGAAGAACAGCTTCTACCACAGGGCCGTCCAGGCCCTGAACACAGCAAAAACCTAGGTTCTGGGCCCTGGACAGTCTGGACGGATTGATGGCAGCTGCTGGACTGAAAAAATCAGGTGTAGTGCTGAGGCACAAATTTCAAGCCTGCAAACTGCGACACTTTAAATAAATGTGCAATAACACTATGTGCAATATGACAACCCTAGTCGTCTATCTGTACAGTATAGTATAGTGGATAGTGTACATAGCCTTTATTTATGTAAACCAGCTCCTTCCCTTCTTGTGTTTTTTTTTTAAAGTTTTTTTTTTTCTTTCCTAACACCAGGGGAGCCACCCCTCCTAAATGTCATTGTTTGGTACCTGTACTGTAGCAATGACAATAAAGACCATTCATTCATTCATTCATTCATTCAAAAAGACCCAATATATACTATTCTTATATCAACTATAAACACAAAAAGACCAATATATACTATTCTTATATCAACTATAACTAGAAACACAAAAAGACCAATATATATCACCTATTCCTATGTTTTTTAAATAACTTCTAACAGCATGACGAGCATGACAGCATGACAAGGGCAGTCACAAATGTTATGTCTCATAAGAAGATTGTGTTGTCTATGTGTGGCAAGATTGAAAAATAATCTTCAATCTTTAAAGATCAATGAGATGTTTTTGGGGGGAGCTTTCCAAAAAACATCAAATCTTAATAACAGCCATGAGACATGTTGAGTCAGTACCTGTAGGTTTGTAGTAGCTAAATCCTCCTGGTCGTGCTTACTTTGTGAGTCATTGGTCGTGCTTATTTTATGAGTCACAGGAACATTCTAAAAAAACCCTGTAGGTAGGCCACAGAACAAGAGCATTTTGGAAACACTATCCTACACTGTGTGTTTAAAGATCGGGCACCTCGTGAGCTTAGAATTATAAGGTTCTATCTCCATTTAGGGCAGTTCAGAGATATTGACCGTCAAAGTTTTTACATTCCATTATGTTTTGTGAGATGGAACCTTTGTATTTGATTAATTATTAACTCAAACATGTCAACATTTAAAAAATAACACCACACAGGCATTAATAAACACCTAATGGATCAGATTATGTAAAAAATAAAATGTTGACAAAAATGGAGATAGAACCTTATAATTCTAAGGTCACGACCTTCCAAACTGCAAACAGGGGGGGTTCTCAGGACTGTTCTCAAACAACATCTCTCAGTGTTTTATATCCGCCCTGGGGGACTTCCTGCTAAATGTATGTCAGATCCAGCCCCGGGAACCCACCCAAATCAAATCACAATGATTTGTCTCAGGAAACCAGCCCCCACCATGGTGCATCTCTACACTGATATCCCTGTGTGCGTACACTTCCAGTGAAGTGATAAATCCAGTCGACACCACGCGACCATCCCCCCTCCAGACTCCGAGTGTAGTCGTAAATTAATGCTGGCTGGTTGAGCAGAAAGAGGACTAAGTAGAACTAAGTAAGGGTTTGATGGTCTGTAACCCTGTCCTCTCTCTCGTTCCCCTGTTCTCCCTCCCATCCCCCCTTTTTCTCTAGAAGTCTGGACACAATGACCCCCGTACTCTGCACGAGGACCACACAGATGATTCCAATTATAGCCAAAGCCAGTTTAACGGATACAAAGGAAGAAACATCATCAATACTCTATCACCGTCTCTCTGCCAACTTTGAGAGGGGTAGGGGCAAGAAATATAATAGGGCGTCGAATAAAATTGTAACATGTATAATGAAAGCCAGAGGATACCACACAAAGTTGCCAAAGGCAGATATCTCCAAGATGAGGCCTCAAGGTTGTGAACACAAAACATCCTTCCACATGGGAATTCTCGGGAAGCCAAACCACTTAAAGCATGTAAATAAGCCACGGATTGCGTTTCAATCGAAGCAGTCGGCATGGTGAAAGTGCTGAAACATAGAAGCTTTTTCTTGTGGAAAACAGAAAAACACCGATTTTTTTAGCTTCCATGGGAAACTCTTAACCTGATTGTGTTCTGCAGATAATCGAAATCAGATGGTCCAAATAACGCGACACACTATACACAACCTAGAAACGACGAGAAAATATGTGTTTTGTGAATGGACTCAATTGTTCACTTCACTCAACTATTCACTTTGGGAGGCTGTTTTTGTCGTTGTAAAATGTGTTATATAAATAAACATTACTTACTTACTTACTTACTCACTCTATTGAAATACTTGGCTGTTGTCCATACTCAGACCAAAAATATAATGAATGATGAATAGCTATCGTCTGCAATCCATGTTGTAACAAACTTAGCAGCAAAAAAAGAGCGATCAAAAATTATTTGGCTGTTATTTCTCAGGAATGTAAACCCTTTACAAAGCTGTAAACAAGTCGTATAATTCCTTCAAGGTGTTTTGGAATATTAGGGTTGAATGTTCAAAATCCACCTTTCATCTCAAACCATCCAAAAACCTTGTTATACTAAATTCCAGAACTTCATTGTTCACTACTTCAATTCATCCATTCACCTTTGTTAGTATTTGGCATGAAAAGATTTGGGTGACAGTTGGCAATATGACTTAATGACTTGCAAAAGACAGGTGAACACAAGTGTGTTCAAGACTCGCCAAGGCTGTTGACTTATCAGTAGAGCTCAGAGAAAGTGGCCAGGTAGGAAGCCATTCCAGCGTATTTGAGACAAGTACCTTTTCTCAGGTAATGGAGAGAGAGGATCTCAGCTCACCCATAAACAGCCAGTTGGAGGTCAGGAACACAGATGTTATCCTCTCCGCAGTCCAGTTGAATCTGGGCCTATATAACAGAGGGATGGATAGAAAGGGAAAGAGAGGGTGAGAGAGAGAGAGAGAGAGAGAAAGAGAGAGAGAGAGAGTTAGGGTGATAGAGGACAGAGCCCTAGAGGGAGAGGTTATGAGGTACTAAGAACGACATTCATAAAACTTGCCACCAATCACATTTTATCACCTGTTTTCAATCACCTGATTTTTCAAAACAGGTATATGAGCTCGGAATTAAGTACAATACCATAATTTTTAGCAAAATGAGAAAAGAGTGGTGTGAGAGTATGGACATGATGAAAACCACTTTTGAGGACTCTTTCATTTGGTGAAACTCGGATTAGGCAGAAAGACTGAAGTGAGATGAAACGACAGAAAGACTGAAGTGACATGAAAAGACTCTTGGAGTCTTGACTTCCAAGAAGGGATAGGACTGGGTTATGAATCGCAATGTGACAAATGGCTTTGCAAAAACCCACAACATAAATAACATGAATTTGATTTGACGGTATTCCCTTTCCCTCCCCTCCCCCCTCTCAGTCTGTCTCCACCATTGCTCTTGCACTGAGCGCTGTGAACCCCATTGTTACCAAACCCCATCTTCTCGACATATGGAAAACATTAAGCCCCCGAAAGAATGCTGCGACGAGAGTGCAGAATCGACATGGCAATCGCTCACTCCGTCTCCATGGCAATTGCTCATTCAAGTCGCCAGTGTCATCATTCACTCATGTGGTGATCAGTCAGTCAACACGAAATGGAGAATAGAGGAGCGCCCAGGGACCTGTAATAACCAGACAAACACCAAAGGGTGACTCCTTAGGTTATCTTCTCTCCCCCCCCCTCACTCACTCTCCTTTTCTCTTTCATCTCTCCATCTCCCTGTCAGACAGAAAGGCGGGGAAGAAGAGGAGGAATTTTATTTGGGAGTTTCAATCAGACGAGAACTAAAAGAGGAAGATGGAGAAGGGAGAGCATTTCGGAACAAAACATTTTAGAACTATGTAAGCATCTTTCGGTCAACGCTATTCCCAAGACTGTGCTTCAGCAAAGTTGTATCGGTCTCTGCCAATACTGAGAGGCTCTAAACACATGCACGTGCTCTAAGCCTGGTTCTGGACTGGTGGAGACCAATGGCAACATACATAAACAACCAGATGTCTATTGCTCAGTGCCCCACCCAGACACAGCTGTCAGTTCTCCCCTCTGTGTTTTTGCATAGCCGTGACTCTCCATCCTCTCTACCACCCTCCCTTGAGGGATACTAGTCGCCACTCGAAAAAAAAGCTACCCTACATTGTGATTCAGTGCCTGTGTGTGTGTGAAGACTGACCTCTAACCATTAACCATGTGGGCTCCAGCACCACTCGGGGGTCGTACCATCTGAAGTCAATTTCAAAATGGCCGCTTTTGACCTCATCCCTCTCCTCAACCTAATCCTTCTGGCACAAAATGTAAATATCAGGAGATATAGAAGGTGCACAGTGTTGCAGTAAGTGGTCTGGTGCAGACTAAACTCCAGTAGACACAATGTGTATACTGTGTTTACTGCATATACACCCTCTGCTCTACACGGTCTGGTTGTGTAGTATGGGAGCTACAATAGGCTCTGTAAAGTATGTTTTGTGGTCTGACAGTTAAGTATAGGGATGCGCAGTATATACGTAGGCTACATACCCTCTGTACAATATGTGGTCTAGCAGTTTAGTATGGGGTAACTTTGTTGAGACCAGGCTTCCCTGTTCAAAGTCACTACAAAGAGGTGGAAACCTGTTTGAAATGGGCAACGCCTCACCACATGCCAAACCAATCAAATACTTAATGCCCTCATTGACTAGATTTTGTGTATAGAGCAGTTTTTCAGTTTTTACCCTCAGGTTTTATTCCATTTTCTTCAATGTTGCAATCTAGCATAGGCAACAACTCTCTGCAAATAGGCTAGTCGGAATAGACGGAACAACAAATCATCTTACAGGCTACAGGAGGGTTCTTTGATTGTAACATCCAATGAAATTGCGAGCTCATTCTCACAGCGCTCCATCCAGGTTAAATCCAAGCCAGATCGGCTTATTTAAGGCTGTGGTTTTCAAACACCAAAGGGCAAACCCAAATCTCATGGCACACCTGTATTCATATCCGTGAAAAATAGCCTCTATAACATGTGTTATCACCATTAGCATTTACTAATGGAAAATAACTATTACTAACTAGACTGTGGACAATTCCTGTGGAAATTGTGAAGTGTACTTTGATGTGTCCTGCTCTAATAATTGAAAAAATTGGGGTCCGCTCTGATGGAAGATTGAAGTTAAAAAAATAATAATACGTGATTTGAAGTTTTTAAAGGTCCCATATTATTTAAAAAACTCACTTTTTTAGTGCTTGTGCTATACATTTGTTTGTCTGATGACCCTACCAACACAGAAACTGTGAAATAAAGTAATTACATGTTTTGTGGGCTGCGTATTTCAGAAAATATGTGATTCAACAACATGCCATTCAGGTTTTCCATGTTTTAACTACGTCGCCAATTGGGTCTCATTGGGTGCTGTGTTAAACATTTCCCCTGCGGTGTTGATCGTTCTGCTGCATTCGAACGGAAACTCTGATTGGTTACGGTTTTGGATTGCTTGTTTTGTGGGCAACACAGGGATATTTGGTTTTTAATTTTATTACCCTTGGAACCGTGTGATTTCAGTAAATAAAAACAAATAACTCATAATGTTTCGTATAGTTTTATATTGCAATACTAATGTATGGTTGTCACAGAATCCCACGGCACACCTGGACTTGGTTCACCAGTGTGCTGTGTGCTGTGTGCAAATTTTGGGAACCACTAAAGCATTGTTTATACCGGCAGTTTGAAATGAGTGAAGTCCTACACGCCCACCCCCAAGCAAATCTCTCACCTTAAGCAGGATGTAACCACAAAGATAGTGACTGAGGTACGAAAGTAACTTTTTGGATCAATAGTATTTTTCTTGCCGTCATTAGATCTATGAATCCTAACTTGTTTCAATATGATCATTGTTTTGTTGCCATGATTGACAAGCTGGCTGGCACATGAGGATTATCATGGCTGCTAGGCGTATGGGCAATTACAGTATCCACTTACGACAACCCTGAGTCACAATGACCAGTCTGTGGCTGGGCATCGGATTGTCTTTAACTAGAGTCTCTGTTACTGTTATGTAGCCTACATACCTGTTCATGAGGTCTAGAGGCTCTGTTACTGTTATGTAGCCTACATACCTGTCCATCAGGTCTAGTTAGAGTCTCTGTTACTGTTATGTAGCCTACATACCTGTTCATGAGGTCTAGTTAGAGTCTCTGTCACTGTTATGTAGCCTACATACCTGTTCATGAGGTCTAGTTAGAGGCTCTGTCACTGTTATGTAGCCTACATACCTGTTCATCAGGTCTAGTTAGAGGGTCTGTTACTGTTATGTAGCCTACATACCTGTTCATGAGGTCTAGTTAGAGGCTCTGTCACTGTTATGTAGCCTACATACCTGTTCATCAGGTCTAGTTAGAGGGTCTGTTACTGTTATGTAGCCTACATACCTGTTCATCAGGTCTAGTTAGAGGGTCTGTTACTGTTATGTAGCCTACATACCTGTTCATGGTCTAGTTAGAGTCTCTGTTACTGTTATGTAGCTACATACCTGTTCATGTGGTCTAGTTCGAGGGTCATTTTGTGAGTTGTTAGTTCCGTGTTTTGTTGCTCATAGAAACAATAATGTTTCTAGACAGATGTAAACAGATGTTAAGGGAACATGAGTGTGTGTCTTTTTGCGGACCGTAACCGTTATTGTTACAATTGTCTGATTACAGGGGCAAAAGTAAAATCTGTCTTTTTTGATTCATATTAATACTGTGACTCAAGCATCCTCTATAGGAGGCCTGTACGTGGTATGGGTTATAAGTAGATGTAAGTAGATCAGAAGTAGACAAATAACAAAAAAATGATAGGTTTATGCAGAGCTAGTCTCAGTAACAGAGTTGAATGCAACCATTTTTACAATTTGTGACTTTAGAATTATAAGGTTCTATCTCCATTTAAGTCAAAATTGAGTTTTTTACATACTCTGATCCATTAGGTGTTTATTAATGCCTGTGTGGTGTTATTTTTAAAATGTTGACATTTTTGAGTTAGTAATTCATAAAATACAAAGATTCCGTCTCACAAAACATAATGGAATGTAAAAACTTTGACGCTCAATATCTCTGAACTGCCCTAAACGGAGATAGAACCTTATAATTCTAAGCTCACGAATTGTTCCCGGTCTCCCCAACCGTATGTACTTACCTTCTGCTCTATTAGCTGTGTTGTCTGGTAGTGTAGTATGGGTCTCAGGCCATGCAGGTCCAGTGGAGCCAGCGGGTCCAGGCTAAAGTTGAGTGTGACGTAAACGGGTGAGAGTTTGTCTCGAAACTCACCCTCGTTCTGTGACACATATGAGGGAGAAAGGGCAATGGCGTCACCAACACACACCAGGGAAACTGAATTTGTGTAAGTCACTGGGCTGCGTATTTCAGAAAATATGCGATTCAACATGCCATTCAGGTTTGTTCAGGGCACAAATTTGTGTAAGTCACTCTAAAGTATTGCCACCTAAATGGGGGAGATACTTTAGGTATAATATCATATTATACTGTAGTAAATGTAATGTTTACAGGTAACTCTGAATACATATAACGAAAGAAAAATGCTAACGTAACCAATCAAAAAGGAAGTAGCTGTATTATGTCCTTTTAGTAATATAACTGTTTAAACATGTTTAGAGCTGCTGCCTGTCCATACCAGGAACAGAAGAGCAAACATGTTGACATCTACATTCATCAGGAGTGATATTGGATGGTAAAACCAATTTAGCCTATGTCCTTTTAAACAAAAGTGAGATGCCGTAGATCCTTTCATGAGTGTATGTGTTACGGTACATGTGGGGAAACTAGGGTTAGGGTTAGGTGCTAGGGTGCTACGGTTAAGGTTAGGGTTAGGGTTAGGATTAGGGGTAGGGTTAGGGTTAGGGGTAGGGTTAGGGTTAGGGTTAGACATGCCAGCATGTACCAAGTGGACGTAGCACCAAACCCTAATCCTAGTTTTCCCACATGTACCGTATTCCCACATGTACCGTATTCCCACATGTACCGTAACATATGTATGGGAGGTGGCCCAATTTCCTTTAATTCAATCAACATGTTGTGTTTGAGGTTCCGTACCCGCAGGTAGATCCTGGTGTCGTGACACATCTCTCCTCCGTTGGCCAGGGTGACGTTCCTCAGTAAGACGGGCTGCTGGGTGTCCAGGAACAGCGTCCTCCTCACAGAGTCCTTCTGAGAGTGCTTCAGGCGGTCCAGCTGCACCTCCACAACGAACCCTGTACCACACGAGTCAGACACACGTTTACAGAGGGTAATAACATAGACGCATCAAAAGAGAAGGTTATAGTCCCCGAGAAATATGTGCATTCTGAAACACACTAGGCACAGATACTGTATTTTCATGCACAAACAAATGCACAGACGCAAATGGAAGAAGTTACATACTGTATAGGCAAATGTAGGCACACACACACACAGACACACACACACACACACACACAGACACAGACACAGACACAGACACAGACACAGACACAGACACAGACACACACAGACACAGACACACACACACACACACACACACACACACACATAAACATAAACCACCATGAAGATAACCCTGTATTTACATGATTGCCCCCTTTTATCTTAATCGTCATGGCTACATTGACCACAGAGAGCTGCAGCATAGAGGCTCACCTAGATCAGCAGGGAGGTGCTTCCCATTGGCTGAGAGGCAGAAACTGAGGTTGATACTGGAGAAGAGAAGACACAGGGTCAGAAAATTTTGCATGTTATGCAGAGCTTTAATCCATATTGTTACACTGTATTATGAATATGTCCTTCTCTCTTACAAGTGCTGCCCTTGTATACAGTATATGCCTGTGTCACTGGGGGAAAATTGTTATATGTTATCTGTAAGCAATCTTTGAGAGTATGATTGTGTGATGAAGGGACTGTGATCTGTTGTGTGCATTATTGTAGAGAGTTCCAGTGCGGGGAATAGTGGCATGGTCGGGCCCCGATGCTGGGGCGTGTGTGTGTGTGTGTGTGTGTGTGTGTGTGTGTGTGTGTGTGTGTGTGTGTGTGTGAGTGTGGTCATCTGAATGCGCAATGTGCATATGACCATGTGTGGGTGTGTTGTCCTAGGTTGCAGTGCCAAACAATATCTCATTCAAAGTGAATGCCAACCCTCCACCCTTTCCCGTGTGTACAGCACCACACCTCTCCCTCTCCCTCTGCCTCCTCAGGTCTCCCAGCAACATCAACAATCAACACACAAACAAGCCACTTGTGATGAGCCATAGGAGGATCTCAAGATACCAGTCGGCAGTTGTAAAACCCTTCGAAGCGTCCTAAAAACGCTCTTCTCGTTAATGTCTGAATTTAACTCGGACGGAATTTCAGGGGGGACGTTTTTCCTTTAGTTATACTAAGAATATCGACTCCACGGTTTCGAGCTCATACTGGACAGGAAAAACTGGAAAAAGCTTGTCAAACAGGAAGTAAGTTGCAATTTTCAAGACTGACATTTTGGAAACTTACGAGACATTACAGAGTAGAAAATGTACTGCATAATTTCCTTGAGTCATTTACTGACCAGGGCGCAGTCGTTGAGTAATGACTGGGATTGTTCTGGAAGGCTGGTTCTCTCATAGTGACATCCTGTCCAATAAAGAGTGAAGTCTGGACAGCATCACACATGGGGAGGGGCCAAATGTATAATCCATTCTGTCTAATGTGGACAGAACAAGGGAATAGAATTCTGGTCTTGTCTCAAAGCTATTCTAATGTTTAAGTATAATATATATAGCCTGGCCTGCATATAGGCCTACTAAATACTGAAAAGTGAGTCTACATTTTTACCATTTAGCAGACACTTTCATCGAAAGCAATTTACAATTAGAGATTACCGGGACAGTCTCCCTGGAGTAACTTAGGGCCAAGTGCCTCAAGGGCACAAGAGTGGTGGTGTTCCCTGGTGGGATGTGAACTCCTGACCTTCTGATCACCAGGCCGACTCACTATCCACTAGGCCAGGCGACCACTAGTTGTTTCAGATGCCCATGGAATGTCAGTGGCATTGTAACCCTCTTCTCAGAAGTCAAGAAATGTATGTTTGGGGGTGGAGTTAACAAGCTATTGTTCCAACGCATTACCTGCCTGTGAAAAGAGTGAAAACGTTGAAAGCCAGTTGACTTGAGGTGTACCAACATTCAAATACTCATAATGTTATCTTCTTCAACTTTGTACAATCTTACAGTCTACCCTTTCAAACACTTAAAAATTACCTCCCCCTTTTTTTTTTTACCAGACCCTGTTACATATTTCCATTGTAGCTATTCACATGAAATGTAGACCAGACCTGGTATTAAGTTAACTCGATACAACTACACAGCTTAAGAACTTGTAACATACCAATCCATAAAAACAGCTATGTGCAATAAAGTGGAATGACAGGAGAAAAGGACTGAACACAGAAAAAGCACTAAAGCAGCATATGCCACTAATGAGTTCTCCTACCTGTGCTGATTAGAATCAGCTGGGTTAGTGGATGTTGGTGGGGAAGCCTCTGCATTTACATTTACATGTTTGGCTTTTAGAAGACGCCTTTATCCAAAGGGTTAGGGCTAGGCTATTCTTGAAGCTGTCATTGGAAACAAAGGCTTCTCCACCAAGTGTGCATTGACGTGCGATGCGATATTGTCGCAGGACAACATTCGATTCTCCATTCACACCCACTCACTTCGGTGGTGTGAATGGAGAATCGAATGTTGCCGTGCGACAAAATCGCACGCTGTGTGCACTGGGCTTTAGTGTTCAATACTTTCCTGTGTCATTCCCCTTTATTGTACTTTATTTTATGGATTGGAGTGTTACAATTTGTTATTCTGAGTCAATGTAAATGTCTTTATTGAGTTAATACCAATGTCTGGTCTAAATGTCATGTGAATAGCTGCAATGGAAATATGTTGATTTTTTTTATTTTTTTTATGTGCTGAATACTTGTTTCCCCCACTGTATGTATCTACGTACCAAGACACAAACAGAGTCTCATTCCCATTGGGCAGCACACAACTCTTTTCCTCTGGGTTGATCATGGTAGGTTGCACCGTAAGAGAAGCGCTGGCGTTGACGATAGGTCGAGCCCTGATAGAAGAAAGTTACAGACTAATGAGGAGAAAATATGCAGGTAGCGCTACCCTACAGTCAAATTCAAATGAAGCACCGAAGAAATATATGAAATTATACAGTGCCCTGCATAAATATTGAGTCAATTAAGCATTTATTCTATATACTCCAAAGGTTTGGATTTGAAATAAAACGATTACTATGAGGTTAAAGTATAGATTCTCAGCTTTTATTTGAGGGTATTTGTGTACATATTGGTTTCACCATTTATAACACCATTTTTATACATATTCCCCTATCTCAGGGAACCAGAAGTACTGGGACATTCGTGTTCATGTTTAAAAGTATTTGGTCATAAAATCCTTTGCATGCCGAGGCCCTGAAAAGCTCCCTGGTTGCTATGGCAGTATGTTGGTGGTCATTGTCTTTTTTTTTTATGACGAAGCGCCGTCCAATGAATTTGGAGGCATTTAGTTGTACTAGAGCAGACCAGATGTTTCTGTACACATCATAATTAATGTTGCTGCTGCTGCCAGCAGTGACATCATCAATGAAGACAAGCGAGGCAGTTCAGTTCCAGTGGCAGTCCGACACACCCAGGCCATAAAACCCCTCCAACATATTTCACAGATGAGGAGGTATGCTATGAGACAATCGTATGGTGAACCCCGTATCGTGAATCGTATGGAATCGTGAGTTGAGTGCATCGTTACATACCTAATGTTAATCCTTGTCTCCTCTATCCACCTTGTTTTTTTTGTTTTTTGTTTAACTTTTTTAGCTAACTTTAACCTGGCCATCCTGTTTCATCCTGGCCAGTCTCTAATACATCCATGCCTACCTCTTGATCTGTTTGACAATTTTTTTTCTTAATTATGGTGAGCAGTTTTAGGTCATCCACTGTAAAGGTCTTCCTTGGCCTAACAGGCACTTTTCATTTCCTGAGCTCACCAGTGCCTTCCTTTTAATTATGTTCCAAATTGTTCCTTTTGGTAAGTGTAAGGTGCCATGAAATAGGGGGATTTGGTTTTTAAATAAAAGGTGTTGTGATTTCTAAATGGTAAAACCAATATGTACAAAAATACCCCCCCCCCCAAAAAAAGCAGACAATGTATACGTTGACCTCATAGTCATTGTTTGATTTGAAGATCTGAAGAAAGAAGAAGAAATGCTTCGCTGTCCCAATAATTACGCTGGGCACTGTATATGTTTTTGTAGGTTCTGCTGTATATGTATGGTCTAAAAGCAAATCAAGTTGTGATGAAGTGACATACCTGTACAGAACAGCCTTGTCAACCCCGAAAGCACCTACGATGAGATCTGGAAAGGATGACATCATGTATCAACTCTAACCAATCAGTAACTTAGCCAGACGTTGAATTAACTTTGACTCAACCTTTTGCCCTTACCAGGGTAGCCATTTTGATCCATGTCCTTGTTACCGCGAAGAGCGTAGCCAAAGCTGGCAGGAAAGGAGCCAGAGGCCCATTGGCCGGCTAGAGCCTGGGTGGGCATGTGCTCCAGCCCGTTGGCATGTCCGTTATATATGAGGACCAATCCCTGTTGATCCTCTCCTCCGAAGGGGCAACCGATGGCTATGTCTAAAGTAATGAAGAATACCAACAATGAAGATGAAGAAGATCTTTGTTAAGATAATGCTTGAGGACCGTGGCATATTACATATTTCTCCTGATACGAAAGGCATCATAGTTGCAGAGAAGTAACTCTTTCTAGAACAATACATGAATCCTTTTGAAACCTGCAGTCTGAAAACTAACAATGCAAAACCCCACACGCATCTACCCCCTGCTCTTGTCAATGTTATAGCCACACAACACGAGGTTGGCGGGATTTGTTTTCAGTACAGCGTGGGAGCTCTACAGTCACTGACATACAACAATGAGACAAGACACACAATACAATATGACGTCAAATGAGTGGGCGAGGTGCAGTAAGACGTGGCATGTCCAGAAGCCTCACCATTGAACCCGTCCTGATTGAGGTCACCCAGGGGGGCGAGGGAGCTGCCGAACCTCCCGAAGGCCTCTGTCCCGCTCAGGTTGGGGAGGCTAAGATCAAACAGCAGGGGGCGCCGTTGCAGGTAGACATAGACACGGCCCACCTCCTCCCAACGCCCGTCGGACCCCCTCCTCATGAACGTAGGGGCGCCCACCACCAGGTCATCCAGACTGAGGGGGAGGGGAGGAGAGGATGGAGGGGGAGAGGAGAGGAGAGGATGGAGGGGGAGAGGAGAGGAAAAAAGAGGAGAGGATATTGGGGCCAGACATGGACACCAAACAATGCCATTAGTAGATACAGTATAGAACAGGAAACACAGACAAGAAGTGCAAGGATTATTGGCTATTGTTTGGAGATGTCTTTTGATCAGGGTTCCCACACCTTCTGAAACATCACATTCAAGCACTTTTCAAGGACTTTCCAGACTCAATTCCCTCAAATTCAAAGACCCAACAACGGCATAGTTTGAGACAGATCTAGATGAGAATTTATATAATAGGAACTAGACACAGACAAGAATTAAAAAGAGAGGCCTTTGAATGTAGAAGCTTGAACACTAGATGGTCTCTTGCCTTCTCTACCACAACACAGCAAAACAATGTGAGTTAAGCAATGTGACTTTTGAGAGAGAGAGAGAGAGAGAGAGAGAGAGAGAGAGAGAGAGAGAGAGAGAGAGAGAGAGAGAGAGAGAGAGGGGGGGGGGGATTCAAGCACTTTCAATTACCCATGTCTATTTTTTCTTTTAAGGCCTTGATTTCTTTTTCTCAAATTCACAAACTTTCAAGGATTTCAAGGACCCGTGGGAACCCCTTTTTATATTTCTGGAGTGTCAGAGTCACACAGTACCGCACGTATGAACAATGTTATTCACAGCCTGCTTGACGCCTCATTTACTGCAGAAGAGGAACCAGAGATTGAACTGTAGTTCTCCCAACCGTACAGTACATAGACGTCTAGGTTGACACAAGGCGGTAGCAGCTGTTCTATACATTAGTGAGTGATACCTTCAAGTCCAATCCACTTTATAAGCACATAAAACATATACACTATACACTATACACTAAGTACCCCCAAATACACTACATGCATTTTACAAGCAGCTCATATACTTGCATTAAGAATGTACCATCACAGTATAACTCTCCGTGAGGAACTGACTACTGTATGATTCCATTAATACAATGAAGTGAAAGTGGTCAAAGGAGAAGTTGTAGGCCGGGGAGGGAGGAGGAGGAAGTGTAGGGGAGGAATCATGTTGAGGAAGTGGGAGGGGAAACATTTATGACACATGAGAGAGAGGGTGCATGGATGAACATTCACCCTTTTTTCCGACCTACCCCTAATTTCCCCCTCTCTCTCTCTCTCTCTCTCTCTCTCTCTCTCTCTCTCTCTCTCTCTCTCTCTCTCTCTCTCTCTCTCTATATATATATATATATATCTCTCCCTACAACTTTCTCATACTTCCCTATCTTCCCAAAATGCAACTCGCCTTATCTGTCTTCTCTCAGCAGTTAATTTCTCTCCTGTCTCCTTTTCACTCTCTCTCTCCATCCCCACTCCCCCTTCCCCCTCCCCCCTCTCCCTCTCTGTCCGCTCACTCACCCATCGTTGTTGATATCCATGGCTGCCACTGCGTAGCCGTAGTAGGCCCCCATCTGGAAGACATTAGAACAAGACAGAGTCAGCCTGGAAGCACATATGGGCATAGTATCCCTCTTTTCATTCTTTCACTCTCTCTCTCATTCTCTCTCTTATATCCCCTCTCCCCAGAAGTCTTCTTCTTCAATCAGGCTCCAAATCCATCCCCCCCCGCCCACTCTCTTCTCTTCTCTTCTCTGTTTTCATGGAGCTCAGCGCCAAAGCTTCTGTAAGCTACAGGAGAGGTTGGAGTTCGGGGGTGTGGTGGTGTGGTGGTGGTAGACTCACGCTGCTAGGGACATCTCCAGGGGAGAATCAACTACTCAACATGCTTTTTGTCATTGATGGTTCTATTCATTGCCACACATGAACAACTATCTTAGAGTGCCATTACATCTGAGTCATTGCATAATCTTCTTTTCTAGAGGGACTGGACTGGTTGGTCTGGAGAAGACTGAACGTAAAGATTGAAGGTGTTGCCATAGTTGCTACTGTACTCTAACCAACATACACAAAATATGTTTTTAACTGTATGGAGGTTACGGAAGAACACACTCAAAATTGTTAATGGAAAACTGTTTGATGGCCACATAAGAGCCAAGAGAACTGGAGTCTGTAGTTTGACTCAGTCTGTTTCTGTTTTAGCCAACGTTTGAGCCAAAGTATCGTTGTCTTGGCAAGCGCTGTTAGTTGAATGCAGAAATAGTCAGGTATCCAAGCTTTTCTTTAATTTGGACATCGTTTTGCCATCTAAGACTTTGAACCTCATAGAAGTGAAACCCGAATGCCAAGACGTTGAGCTTCAAACCCTTTGCGTAAGCAGATATATTCTCTTTCTACTTTGTTTACTCAGCTGAACCAGTCAACGCAGTCAAAGCACCCATGTGGAGGACACTCACCCTTAAGAGACTGTCAAGCCAACTACCGCCAGGAATTGACTTCAGATCATTCACACTAGGCAGTTAGCAGTTTACAAAGCAAGGTTTTTTGTTTTTTTTGTTGCTCATGCCCAGCACCCTCGATGCGAGCGCTTTGCTCTCCCGTAATGACTAACCTGCCAACCGGGAAAAATCGAAATGCAAACAGACAGACACACATGTGAACATACATACACTTTTATGTATTGTCGTAGTCTGTTCCCCAGCTGCCGAAACCCCTGCACACGAGGCTACATTGTACTAAATAGCCACTTGATCCAGTCCAGACCCTGGCCCCTGCAACTCTGCCTGGGGGGGTCCTGGCATTTTGGCACAATTGGTTGACATGAACGGTGTCTCTAGCCTAATCAACTCCTCACAGCTGCCACAACCCCCCCAACTCCCCCGCTTGCAACAATTATAAACTATTAAAATATGCCGAGTCAGCCGAAGTGTCTGTTAATGTATGCAAGCTATTTCTGGTTTTGATTCACAGCTTATTAGAACACATGGGCTGTGGTCACCTCTGACCGAGGTATCAGGCTCATCACCGGAGGGGGAATTCCTTAAGCGGGCCCCCAAAACTAAACACACATACATCTGAACAGTGACCCCACATACAGTCATGTGAAAATGTGATTTAATTCAACCAAAAACAATTATATTTTAACTTTAACTTTACCTCCATGTCTCAATATTGTTCAAATCAAATGTCCATATGTTTAAATATGTTGAAAAAGACAACGGTTTTCATGGAGGGTCCTATCGTTTTCACATGACTGTATCTAAACAGAAGCACCAAAGCTAGTTTAGCCCCCAGCTCAACAGACAGATGTGTCACATACCTGCTCTCCTGTCAGGTTCAGCATAGACTTCAGGTCTGTTCCATTCAGTATGGTTACCTAAGCAGCAACGTTCAGAGAATAGTTTAAGGTATACCATGAATAGAACTTGACACTGTTGTTACACACACTGTTGTTATACTGTTGTTATTATTATTATTATTATTATGCGTTTATGAATCTGCATGTACTGTTATGTAGATTACTCCATCTTACTCTTTAAATCTCTGTTCCAAATTAAAATTAATGATATAAATGTTGATATGAACGTTCCCTTTTTGTGACATAGTAACGCACCTACTTCTTCCGTCCTCTTTCAAATCATTACATCATTTAGCAGCTATTTGCTATCATGTTCAACATTATCATGTGAGATGAATCATGAAATATGTGAGGAATTCCTTACTAAACCGTAGAGCATGAGTCCTTTGGGGACTCCTGTGACGAAATCTACAGAAAATAAGATACAGAGAGAAGGATTTCAGAAGTTAACAGTGAAAGAGGGCAATATGTTCAAGTGCTTAACTGATATGGAATAGTAGCAGTGATATAACTGGATGAAACCCCAGATTGGAAATAATCCTATTGTGTCACTGGACAGGTTTACAGTAAATTTGAAAAGAAAAAAAAACTGTTTATACAACATCCTTTTGTATACATCTTAAAGAGGACAGGAATGAAGCATTCACCAGTGCACAGTAGATCATGAGTTCACAGGGAGAGTGGTTAACAATTAGACAGAGCTATGGGGTAAGCAAACCCAAAGCTCAATCATGCGCACGAGCCGGTCGACACTGTAAACATGACCCTCACCTTCAACATGGTCTCCACTGAACTCTCCACCAGCCACAGAGTAACCTAGGGAACGGGAGAGAGGGAGAGAGAGAGAGAGAGAGAGAGAGAGAGAGAGAGAGAGAGAGGGAGAGAGAGAGAGAGAGAGAGAGAGAGAGAGAGAGAGAGAGAGGGAGAGAGAGAGAGAGAGAGAGAGAGAGAGAGAGAGAGAGAGAGAGAGAGAGAGAGAGAGTAGATCAGTAAGAGTGAGTAGAATACATAACAAGCAAAGATAACACAGGTGGGGTAATAGTCATGCTGTACATTACAAGATTCAAATCAAGACACTAAGTGAAAAAAAAAATGCTTTTCAATATCATAATGCAGCCAGGGCTTATCACGAAAAAAAAATGGGGGTGCTACAAAACATCTCTCTGTTATCAAGAGTCGGTCCGTCTCTCACCCAGGTAACTGTCGTCGTAGCTCCCCTGCACCGCGCGGGTCTGGATCTGCCCGGTAACAGAGAGCAGGAAGTAAGAGGGGTAGTAGGCCTTGACGATTTCCTCTGTGGTGGCTGAGATCAGCTGACCTATGAGATGAATGGATGGGGAAAGGGTCAAAGGCGAAGGAGACCATGACCTGGCTCTGACCTTTCTGTCAAAAGTTTTACCCTGCAAAGTTTCAGACAGTTTGGTCTCATCTACACCGGGCACTCACCTTGCCAGTAGAAACTCCCTGGTCCTCCGAGAACAACCGTCCCATCCTAGAACACAGAACGAAGAAGCCTTCAATGACGAAGATGTCATGAGCAACTTCTCATAACGAATCAGGGGCTTTTGGATAAAACAAAGAAACTATTTTGTTCTGAATATCTGGGGTATTTCAATGAAACCTCCAATGAGAGATTTGTTGTGAATGCATGTTTTTTCTTTATCCACTTTTACTGACCTTAGTGAAGTCAGCGCTGAATCCCCCCTGACAGTAGCCCTGTCCTGCAGGACCATGTCTCTCTGAGATAAACATCAGAGAACCATAACAAAACAACACACAGAATCAAAAAGTGAGATAAATAATTAGATTACATTAGATTAGATTCAACTTTAATGTCATTGCAGAGTACTAGTACTATACAACGAAATGCAGTTTAGCACCTAACCAGAAGTGCAAATAGTGATATAAGAACATGATATAAAAAACATGACAATGATAGTGATAGGTACAGTAAAGGATGTATGGTAGTTTAGAGGTATATACAGTTATGAGCTATGTACAGTTAAGTAAGGTAGCTTATACAGTGTGGTAGCTTGTGTACAGTATGTAATGTGCAGATGTACAGTACCGGTCAAAAGGTTGGACACTTGGAATGATATAGTAAGCAAAAAAGTGTTAAACAAACCAGAATATGTTTTATATTTTATATTTCAAAAATATAGCCACCTTTAGCTTTGATGACAGCTTTGCACACTCTTGGCATTCTCTCAATCAGCTTGGTGAGTGTGTGTGTGTGTGTGTGTGTGTGTGTGTGTGTGTGTGTGTGTGTGTGTGTGTGTGTGTGTGTGTGCGCGCGTGTGTGTGTGTGTGTGTGTGTGTGTGTGTGTGTCAGTGTTAAAGGAAACTGTGAACACCTCTCTTCTCTAGAATAATGTGGGTGAAAACCACAAAAAAAGCAAAAGGTGGCTACTTTGAAGAATCTAAAAGATAAAACATATTCTGGTTTGTTTAACACTTTTTTGTTTACTACATAATTCCATATGTGTTCTTTCATAGTTTTCATGTCTTCAGTATTAATCTACAATGTGGTAAATAATATATAAAGAAAGAAAAACCATTGAATGAGAAGGTGTGGCCAAACTTTTGACTGGTACTGTATAAAAAGAAGCTATATCAATAAATAATCCTCTTCACATGCATACAACACTTATTTGTCTGCAAGTGTACAGTAGGGGTACATCACCTCCGTGCCATATTGCTTACACCCACCTATCTCTTTCAGATCAGTCACAGTCAAGAGCAGTCTAGGGAACGGTGCTAGTTAGGGGATTTCAGGTTTCAGATACATTGTGAGTCAGGGGTGTCAGTGCAGTACCGTACCTGTGCGACAGGGGGCGTACTCCACAAATGTCCTAAGGTTGTCCACAGAGAGGTAGCAGGTTCCTGTAGCGTCAGAGAAGGGGGTGTCATGTTCGGTTCTCCAGTAATACCTCGGGGCACATGCCTTGGATACATTGAAGAGAAGTGCATGGGGATACCT